>NW_020943866.1:735450-775450 GCF_900497805.2 Vombatus ursinus
AGCCAGGAAGGCTCAACTAGCAGTCTCACATCAGCCACCTATCAGGAGTGTGCTCCTGGCCTGAGTAACTTCCCATGTTTTATCATCATTTAATTCCTCTGTCAAATGGACCACAAAGAGTATCAGAATCAGAGGTGTGCTGCTGGATCAAAGGAAGAAGTATACATACACTCTGATATTTACTATGCTTCTTTCTGATTTGGCAGGTGAAATTCTTATTAGGGTCTTTTTTATTGTTATTCTTATTGTGATTAATCATGAACAGAATAGAAAAGCTCTGGCAGGGCTTCAGTGGAAGAATGAATTTTTTCCATCACATTATAGCAGATCCCTTAGGTGATGCCAAGGACAACCATCATCCATTTTTTCCAAAAGAAAAAGGAATGGAAGAGACTCCCATTTCCAAACGAATAGAGTCATTTGCAGAAAGACATTTGAGAACCAGAGGGCCACTTCTCACATCTTCTAGCATATCTACATCCTAGGAATGAGAAGTACAGAAATGATGTGAAGCCTCAGGGACTTAGAGGAAAAAAAATGCTAAGACTGAATGGATGGGAGGCCTTGCAAATGGTACAACTGCCTGGGATCCCAAGTACTGGCAATTTATTGTCCTGCTCACTCCATTTTATGGTACCAGTACAATGGAAATGACAAGGGAGGATCAAACGTGAGTGAGATAGAGGCACCCCCAAGGGAGTGTCCAGTGTATTACATCTGAGGTCAGCCAAGCAAGGGACCCACTGTGTGTGACATACACACTCTGGATTAGTCCTTTGAAAAACCTGTGGCTTACTTCCCTCACTCTTTGATAATGGGATTTCAAGGAAAGTTTCCTTAACAAGGAATATCTCTCTTGCCCTGGGGACCCTGAATTTTTAGGGAAGTGAAGGATAGCAAGAATGAATATACATGTGGTAGGGGAGGAAAAATGATTGGCTGACCAGCAGGGTCCCCAGTCACTAAGAGACCATATCCTGACCTGTATAGTCAGGAAGCCTGGGCTTTACATCTCAACTCATCTACTTACCAGACTCCTCAAGAAGATCCAGTCATGTGACCTCAGTCCTCCTCAGCTTCCTGACCTGCAAATTCAGAGCAAGAAAATCACCAATCTCACAGCTGGTTCTCAGGCTCAAAAGGCACATAAAAAGTAGAGATTGCTCCAGAGAAGGAAGTGCTTCTTTTTCTTATCACAGATGCACATGAACATATTCAAGGAAATATGTAGTGCAAGGGAACTACTGCAAAGTACTATCAGGAGGGAACTCTCTTGCTTTTCCTGACTAATATGCCCAAACCTAACCTCTTCAAATTTCTGAAACACATGCAAATCTGGAAACTCACCTTTGAAAAGAAACTGTGAGCCCCTCAAAATGAAACTTGTCCACAGGCGAAAGACTGCCCAGCTCTTCCTGGGAGTAATCCTAGAAGCAATCAACAGAGAAAGATGGTCGATTTTAAGGCATTGACAGGAACAAAGGGGGAGAAACTGGCATTGTGAGGAGTCCCCAGCAGCTGAGCCTGTTCTACAAGAATTTTTCCCCTGGTAATGTGCATTTTTTGCCATGCTTGAATCTATGGAGGACAAAAAAAAAATGAAGTGGCATTAGGTAAATGCAAAAAGGAGGGGAAAAGAAGATAAGCCCATGTTGGTCACTTTGATCTCAACACATCAGTACTGTCCGTTTCAGACCTCAGACACTTTCTACTCAGTGGTCTTTGGTCCCCAGTACACCTGGGAAGCTGAGTATGGGGAAGATGAATACCCAAACAAGCCAAAATGATGGCAGGTTTAAAGGAAATGAAGAACCAGAACAAAAATGATGTCAGGCAGCCAAACGTTTTAGAGCCTTGGACTTGGAGCCAGGAAGGCTCAACTAGCAGTCTCACATCAGCCACCTATCAGGAGTGTACTCCTGGCCTGATTAACTTCCCATGTCTTAGCATCACTTAATTCCTTTGTCAAATGGACCACAAAGAGTATCAGAATCAGAGGTGTGCTGCTGGATCAAAGGAAGCAGTATACATACACTCTGATATTTGCTATGCTTGTTTCTGACTTAGTAGTTGAAATTCTTATCATTAATCATGAGCAGAATAGAAAAGCTATGTTTGTCCATCATGTTATAGCATACCCCTTAGGTAACACCAAGGACAGCCATCATCCCCATTTTTTTCAAAAGAAAAAGAATTTGAAGAGACTTACATTTCCAAGGGAATTAAGTCACTTGCAGGAAGACATTTGAGAACCAGAGGGCCACTTCTCACATCTTCCAGGGTATCTCCATCCTAGGAATGTGAAGTACAGAAATGATGTGAAGTCTCAGGGACATAGAGGAAAAGAAATGCCAAAACTGAATGTGTGGGGAGGCCTTGCACATAGTCCCAACTGTCTGGGATCCCAAGTACTTGCAATTTATTGTCCTGCTGACTCTATTCTATGGTGCCAGTACAATGGAAATGACAAGGAAGGATCAAATGTGAGTGAGATAGAGGGAACCCCAAGGCAGTGTCCAGTGGACTGCATTCCTTGGTCAGTGAAGCAGGGAACCCACTGTGTACATCAGAAACTGTCTATTGATTAGGCCTTTGAAAACCCTTGTGGCCTCACTTGACTGATAAGGGCTTTTCAGGAAAGGGCCCCTGAAAAGGACTATATCTCTAGCCATGTGAACCCTGAATCTGTAGGGAAGTGAAGGATGGCAAGAATGAAATACATATGTTGTAGAGGTGGAAAAATGACTGCTGACCAGGAGGGGACTTAATTGCTAAGAAGGCCCATCCTGACCTGCATGGTTAGAAAGTCTGGACTTCACGTCTCAACTCATTCAATTAACAGACCTGTCAAGAAAGCCAAGTCATGTGACCTCACTCCTCTCTTCAGCTCCCTGACCTGCAAAATCAGAGCAAGGAAACCACCAGTCTAACAGTTTGCTCTGATACTCAAAAGGCTGAGAAAAAGTAGAGCTTGCTGTATAAAATGAGTGCTTCTTTTTCTTATTACAGATGTGCATGAGCACTTCTAAGAAAAGATGGTCAAGAGTGCAGAACTATTTCAGAGCACCATCAGGATGTAACCTCCCTGGCTTTTGCTGATGTATCCCCCCAGAATCAACCTAATCAAATTTCTAAGACAGGTGCAAATCTGGACACTCACCTTTGAAAAGAAACAGTGAGATCCTCAAAATGATATTTATTCAAAAGATGAAGACTATTCAGGAGTCCTGGGAATAATCTTTACACCAATAAATGGAGAAATATAGTTAACTCTAAAGTATTGGGAGGCACAAAGAATGAAAAAAAAATGACATTTCTGGAAGGCCCCATAATCTGAACTGAAGTCTGTAAGTATTTGCCCCCAGCAATGAATATTTATTTTGCCACCCTTGAAGAAATGTAGCATGAAGGAAAATGAAATGGCAACAGGGATATACAAAAACACATGGTTCTTACTTCTCTTAGTTGTCTGATAAGTTGCTTCCAAATAGAATGTCTTTAAAATTTCTGCAAGTCTAACTATGTGGGCCCTGAATTTTTACAGCAGCTAAGAATGTGAAAAAAGAATGGCTATGTAGTGAGGGAGGAAAAAGGATGCATAATAGGCAGGATTTCAAATCCTTTAGTGTTCAAAACCTTTCCTGCAGAGTCAGGAAGCCTGGACTTCACTTTCCAAATCATCCACTTATCAGACCTGTTAAAATAACAAAGTCACTTAACCTGTGTTATTTTCTCATCTCTCCCCTGTAACACCGGGATAAGAAAATTACCTATCTCACAGTTTGTTTAGAAGCTCAAAAGTGGCCCAAAATGTACAGCTTACTATGTACAAGTGAATTATTCTTTTTACTGTTATGGATGTGTATGAGCACTTGTAAAGAAAGTTGAGTCAGGAATGCAGTGGAACTATTTAATTGGCCGATCAAGAGGCACCTGTCTCCCATTGCCTTGACTGATGCCCTCATCCCCAACCTTTGTAAATTTTTTAAACAGATTCATTTATGGAAACTCACCTTTCAGAAATAACAGTGAGCTTTTTTGAAGTGAAATTTATCCAGAAAAGGGAGATTGCTCAACTCTTCACTCAAATAATCCTAAGACCCATAAATGGAGAGATAATGTCATTCTTAAGGCATTCATAGTAAAAAGATCAGAACCTGGAGGAAACTCACTTTTCAAAAGTAATGGTACCAGTTGTGATATAGGACATTTATGCATAGGAGTTAGACAGCTAAACTCTTCCTGGGAGTACTCCTAAGGATGAAGAAGTACAGGAATAACGTTAACCTTAAGGGATTCACAGACAAAAAGATAGAGAAATTGATTCCCTGAGTTGACTGTTGACTCCAGCCTGGGCCTAAGACATCCTTTGCCACTTTGAGTGTGTATTTTTCCTCCAAACGTTCAACACATGTGGAATTGAGGGAAATGAAAATGCATAAAGCAAAAAAAAAAAACAATTTGGCAGAAAATTAAATACAGTAGTCATAGCTCTGATTCTATTGTCAGCCGACCTGAGGGTCCCCCATTCAGAACTCAGACCCTGTCTATCTATTTCATACTAAAAACCTTTGGAGTTTTAGTTGCATGCATCATGAAACCCCAATTATGTCCATCATTGAATGACTGTATAGAAATGAAGTCAGGGACTGCAGTCAAAATAAGATTTTTACCTTGACATAAGTGACTTCATTTTGCATTAGGTCATCATTTTGTGATGAAGTGTTCCAGTGTTTGTTTTTTTATTATTTATAGTAATATAAATATATATGTGGTATAAATTGGCAAAGAACAGGCCCATGTTCATTGGCTAAAGTTAAAGATATGAGACCCTCCTCCCCCTGACAGGACAGGCCATTGATGGACATTTTAAAAATAACTTTGTCACAAGCTTATTTTGTCAGGTATCAATCAAATTAACAGGTAAACAAATTAAGTCATTAGCCACCAAGGATAATTTGAGTGTAACTAGTTAATGTTTATAACTGCAATTCTAAGAAAGTCACCAATGTTCCCAGTCTTCAGCATACCCTTGGCTCCTACATTCAGAGTACTTGGGACTCAATCATCCTCTGGATTCAATGAGAGCACAGCTGATTGACTGAAGGAAATTTGATCACTTACCTGGCAACCACCTTGCAGGGAGATACATGGTCTCTGGATGGGCAGAGCAGGAACCTTGTCACTGAGTACCACTGTAAGACATGCTTATTGGAAAACTAGAGGAAATTAGATTAGTGGCTTATTCCTGCTGGGGTTAATCCCATTATTGTAATAGAAAGTAGAAACTAACATTTGCATGCTCTTGACTAATCAAGTTTGATTGGTAGAATTGGAAAATCTAAGTCTAATGAGTATTTTGGTCACTCTGCTCAGCATATGTAACAGTAAATAAGTTTAGTGGATGCGTTATGTGTTACAAGTGGCAATGCTTGTGGATTCCTGTTACAAGTGTCCCATTGGAATATGATCATAAAGGAATAGAGAGAAATGAGACTGAGAATCAACTCTGGAACTTACTATATTCCATAAGCCAATAAATAACAAACACTGAGACTAAGTCTTCTGGCTGTGGTACCTCTGAATGGAATGTGGCACCATAGAGAGAATGATACACAAAGAGCTGCTGCCACTGTTCTGTCTGCTCTGGAGAAAGTCAGAGCTGGGCCATTGAACTAGACTGAGAAATCTGAACAAGCAACAGGAAAGCCCACTTCCTTCATTAGTCATGAACTGCCAACCATAGCTGGGACTAGAACTCTTAGTATTTGCATCTTCACAAGTAGGGTTAGATCATAAACCTGGCTAGTCACCTACTGCCTCTATCAAAGAGGGCAAGGACTAAAATTTAAACCACATGCTGCAAATAAAAGGAAATCCTTCTCTGCCTTTCTCTCTCTCTCTCACTCACTCATACACACACACACACACACACACACACACACAATCTTAAAGTCAATATAAGGCCTATACTGATGTACACTCTCTATGCTTGAGATAGAATTCTGTTAAAAGAATGTGCAGAGGAGAAAACCAACCCCTACTCTGAGCTTACAATATTATGGTCAATTATTAAAAGGAATTTTGTTTTAAAACAAAAGTGTCTCATGTGACCCATCTCCCTGGGAGGCATAGAGATGAGGTAGAACCTTAGAAATAGCTACACTGGTATCTTAAGACAGATATGTCAAGTAACAGACAAACCATAGATAGAGAAGATAAGGATATTTAGCCACTTTCTTGAAAATAGAGCCACCACAGCAGAAAATTAAAAACTCACTCTTGCAAGATTTAGAGGAATTGTTACTTAAGTTAGGGGACAGAAGAAGAACAAAGATGGCAGAGAAAAGCCAAGAAGTTGCCTGAGTTCTCCCCAGTTTCCTTCAAAACAATGTTAAATCAAGCCACTAAACAAATTCTGAAGCAACAGAACCCACAAAAATATGGGGTGAAACAATTTTCCAACCCAAGATAATTAGAAGTACTGAAGGAAAGATCTGTCTCACTTGGGTAAAAGAGGAACACAGCCCAGCACAGGTGGTGTCTAGGCAAGTCAGTGGGAGGCTCTTTGCCACAGATCAGCAACTTAGGCACTGGGTTTTTCACCCAGCAGGCCAGATGTGATACCTCCAGCCTGAGTACAGCAGGCAAAATGCCAGCTATAGAACCTCCAGCAAAGCAGGTGTGACTTGGTGGGGCCACTCCAGCACCATGGGCAAGCTGCCAGCCCTGGAGGCCCCTGTGCAGAAAGCCAGTGAGCAGGCCCCTGGCCTTCATACAAGAAGCTTGGCACAGTGCTCCCTGCACCCCAGGATCAGAGCTCAACTGTGAAAGTCACAAAATAGGCTAGAAAATGAACAAAAATAAAAAGGAGATCTGGCCATAGAATGCTACTATAGTGACAGGGAAGATCAAAACACAAACTCAGAAGTGGACAACAATGTTGAAACACCTACATGCAAAACCTCAAAGAGAAATATAAATTGGTCTCAAGACCAAAAAGTCCTCTTGGAAGAGTTCAAAAAGGATTATAAAATCAAATAAGAGAGAGGTAGAAGAAAGATTGGTAAACAAAATGAGAGTTAAGTAGAATCGGGAGTGGGGGCAGCTATGTGGTACAGTAGCCCTAGAGTCAGGAAGACCTGAGTTCAAATCTGGCCTCAGACCAAACACTTGACACTTACTAGCTGTGTGACCCTGGGCAAGTCACTTAACCCCATTGCCTAGCCAAAAAAAAAAAAAAAGTAGAATTGGCCAAATGAGGAAAAAATCCACTGAAGAAAACGACTCCTTAAAAAGTAGAATTGGCCAAATGGAAATGGAGGTACAAAAGCTAACTGAAGAAAATAATTCCTTAAAAATTAGAACTGGGCAAGAGGAAGCTAATGATTCCATCAGACATCAAGAATCAATGAAACAAAATCAAAACAATAAAAAAATAGAAGAAAATGTGAAATACCTCATTGGAAAAACAATTTATCTGGAAAATAAATCCAGGAGAGAGAATTTAAGAATTATTAGACTACTTGAAAGCCATGATCAAAAAAAGAGCCTGGACAGCATCTTTCAAGAAATTATCATGGAAAACTGCTTTGTGATCTTAGAACTGAGGGTAAAATAATAATTGAAAGAATCCTCTGATGACCTCCTGAAAGAGATCTCAAAATGAAAACTCCCAGGAATATTGTAGCCAAATTCCAGAACTATCAGGTCAAGGAGAAAATACTGCAAGCAGTCATTAAGAAACAATTCAAATACCAAGGAGCCACAGTCAGATTTACACATGACTTAGCAGCTTCTACATTAAAGGATCTGAGGGCTAGGAATATCATATTCTGGAAAGCAAAGGAGCTTGGAATCAACTACTCAGCAAAATTGAGCATAATCTTTTGGGGTGGGGGGGAAATTGATATTCAATGAAAGAGGAGACTTTCATACTTTCCTGATGAGAAGACCAGAGGTGAACAGAAAATTCAATCTTCAAATACAAGACTCAAGAGAAGTATGAAAAAGCAAACAGGAAAGAAAGAGACATGTTATTCAAGAAGGTTAAACTGTTTACATCCCTACATGGCAAGATGATACTTGTAACTCTTAAGAATTGTATCTCTTTTAAGGCAGTTAGAAGGAGTATATATATAGACGGAGTGTGTGAGTCTAAGTTGACTTTGATATGACGATATAAAAAAAATTAAGGGATGAAAAAAAGATTGTCCTGAGAGGAGAAAAGCTGGAGGTAGAGTGGGGTAAATTATATCAAATGAAAGATGCAAAAGCAATCATGATCTCAGACAAAGCAAAAGCAAAAATAGATCCAATTGAGAGAGACAAGGAAGGAAACTACATCTTGCTGAAAGGTACCATAGACAATGAAGTAATATCAAAACTCATCATATATGCACCAAATGGTATAGTATCCATATTTCTAAAGGTGAAGTTAAATAAGTTAAAGGAGGAAACGAACAGTAAAACTACACCAGTTGGAGACCTCAACCTCTAAAAAACAGTGAAATTCACCACCAATGAAGATGAAATTAAAGCAGTAATTAGGAGTTATTTTGCCCAAGTCTATGCCAATAAATCTGACAAGTAAAATAGATGAATATTTACAAGAACATGAATTGCCTAGATTAACATAAGAGGAAAAAATACTTAACCCTATTTTAGAACAGGAAATTGAACAAGTCATCAATGAACTACATAAGAAAAAAAACCTCCAGGGCCAGATGGATTCTACCACATTTAAAGAACAATTCATTCCTTTAAATACTATATAAACTATTTGGAAAAACAGGCGGAGTCCTACCAAATTCTTTTTATGACACAAATATGGCACTGATACCTAAACCAGGAAGAGCCAAAACAGAGAAGGAAAATTATAGACCAATTTCCCTAATAAATCATAATGCAAAAATTTTAAATAAAATAGCAAAGAGATTACAGCAATTAATCACCAGGACAATACACTATGACCAAGTGGGATTTATACCAGGAATGCAGACTGCTCCAACATTAGGGAAATTATCAGCATAATTGACCATATCAATAAGAGTAACAAAAGAAATCATATGATTATTTCAATAGATGCAGAAAACCCTTGGTCAAAATACAGTACTCATTCCTATTAAAAACACTAGACAGCATAGGAATACATGGAGTTTTCCTTAAAATGATAAGTATTATATATCTAAAACCATTACCAAACATGGGGATAAGCTAGGAGCCTTCCCAATAAGATCAGGGGTGAAACTAGGATGCCCATTATCACCACTGTTATTCAATATTGTACTAGAAATGTTAGCTTTAGCAATAAGAGAAGAAAAAGAAACAGAAGGAATTGGAATAGGTAAAAAGGAAACAAAGCTATCACTGCAGATGATATGATGGTTTACTTAGAGACTCAACTAAAAAAACTAGTGGAAATAATTACCTACTTTAGCAAAGTTGCAGGATGTAAAATTGACCTACATAAAACAGCATTTCTATATATTGCCCCTCAAAAGCCCAGCAGCAAGAGATAGAAAAATTCTGTTTAGAAAAACTGTAGACAATATAAAATACTTGAAAGTCTCCTCACCAAGACAAACCCAGGAAATGTGTGAGAAGGGTTTTGTAATTGTGTTCACATAAGTAGATCTAAACAATTGGAAAAATGTCAATTGTTCATGGGTAGGCCGAGCTAATATAATAAAAATGACAATTCTACCTAAATTAATTTACTTATTCAGTACCATACCAATCAAACTACAAAAGATTATTTTATAGAGCTAGGAAAAAATAACAATATTCATCTGGAAGAACAAAAGGTCAAGAATATTAAGTGAATTTATGAAAAAAAATGCAAAAGAAGGTGGCCTAGCCTTACCAGATCTAAAACTATATTATAAAGCAACATTCCTCAAAACTATTTAGTACTGGCTAAGAAACAGTGTTGCATCAGTGGAATAGATTAAGTACATGAGACCAAGTAGTAAATGACTATAGTAATCTACTATTTGATAAACCCAAAGACTCCAGCTTCTGGGATAAGAACTCACTATTTGACAAAAACTACTGGGAAAACTGGAAAATAGTATGGCAGAAACTAGATATGGACCAACATATCACACCATATACCAAGATAAGGTCAAAATGGGTACATGATTTCAACATAAAGGGTGATATCATAAGTGAATTGAGAGAGCAAGTAATACTTTACCTGTCAGCACTATGGAAAAGGGAAGAATTTATGACCAAATAAGAAATAGTGAGTTTTATTAATTGCAAAATGGATAATTTTGATTACACTGAATTAAAAAAAATTGCACAAACAAAACCAATACAACCAAGATTAGAAGGAAATTAAGTCAAATTTATAAGAATATAAGTTATTCACCAAATGATAAAGGTCAAAGGATGTGAACAGACAGTTTTCAAATGAAGAAATCAAAGCTATCTATAGTCATATGAAAAAGATGCTCTAAATTACAATTGATTAAAGAAATGCAAATCAAAACAACTCTGCAGTACCATACCACACCACACCTATAAGATTGGCTAACATGACAAAACAGGAAAATGATAAATGCTAGAGAAGATGTGGGAAAATTGGAACACTAATGCATTGTTGATGGAGTCATGAACTGATCCAACCATTCTGCAGAGCAATTTGGAAATATGCCCAAAGAGCTATAAAAATGTGTATACCCTTTGACCCAGCAATACCACTTCTTGGGTCTATATACCAAAGAGATCATATAAATGGTGAAAAGACCCACACTTACAAAAATATTTATAGCAGCTCTCTGTGGTGGCAAAGAATTGGAAATTGAGGGGATGCCCATCAGTTGGGGAATGGCTAAACAAGTTGTGGTATATGAATGTAATGGAATACTATTGTGCTATAAGAAATGATGAGCAGGGGGACTTCAGAAAAACCTGGAAAGACTTATATGAACTGATGCTGAGTGAAGTGAGCAGAACCAGGAGAACATTGTACACAGTAATAGCCATGTTGCACGATGACTAACATTGAAAGACACAGCCCTTCTCAGCAATGCAAGGATCTAAGACATCTCCAAAGTTCTCATGATGGAACATGCTATCCACATCCAAAGAAAAAACTGTGGAGTTTGAATGAAGATTGAAGCATTTCTCATCCATATTCAAAGGCCATTCTCAGAAGTTTTCTTCATTATACTATCTATCTCCTTAGAACAAGTTTTCTCATAGAATACCAATTAATGGCAAAACTTTAACTGGTCTCTGATGTCCTGTCCAGGATGAGTTCATCACCTCTAATCTCATAATCATGCTGCTAACTCCTGATTTGACTGGTACCTACTCCTTCAACCTCCACTACCTTCTCACTAGAGGACAGGAGAGCAAAGTCCCAAACTCCTCCTAAAGTGTTCCTTTACAGAGTGCAGAAAATGCACTCTCTGCTCACACCACTTTGCATCTAATGCCCTATTTGGTTGCAATTATAAAAAACAAGATGACCTCTGCTAGGTACCTGCTGCTGTTGCTCCCCACCCATGTTTTCCTGTCTAATTTTGTGTGTCATCTATCCCTCTATATTCTAAGCTTCTTGAGGGTTGAGGCTGTATTTCATCAATTATATCCTTAGTCTTTGTGGAGGAGGGAACATAGAAATAACAAGCCAGTGTGGACCAGGGTTGGAAAATGATGTTACTGGAGGCAAAAGCAAGCAGAGAAATTTGGGGGAATGAAAAAGTTGTAGATTCTGAGACCAATATAAAGAGAGACTTTGAGGGAGAAGGAAGAGGAAATTAAGAATTATGAGGAGATGTGTCATGATGAGTGTCTACTGGAGGAGGAATGATGTTCCTGGAGTCTATAACCAAGAAGAGCTGGTGGGTAATGAAGAGTTGAAAATTCTGTCTTATATGAGGAGTTTGTTTATCTACCTGGCAACCCTCCAACCAGAAGGGGAAGGCAATTGCATTGGGGGCAGAGAAGGGGGGCAAGATGGTGGCAGTGAATACCAAATCTCCATCAGGATGAGATTTCTGATGAGCTGATCATGGGGGAAGCTTGATGTGCCTGGAGTCCAAACCTGGTAGAAAATGAATGAAGTGCTAGGAATTCCAGTCCCTTCACTCAGAGTAGAGGGACAACTGAGTGGTGTTGATTTGCCAAAGCTGAAAACAGTCTCCATCTTGATGAGATTTTTGGTGAACTGATTCTAGGAGATGCTTGATGTTCCTAGAGCCCAAATGAATGAGAACATCAGGTGGAAAAAGAATGAAGAGTTTGCATTTCTGAGTCTTCAAAGAAAGGAAGCTAAGAGAGGAATTTTTGCTGTACTCTTTACCTTCAAATCAGATAGGAATGGCACTTGAGGAGTTCTGAACCAAAGATGAACAAGTTACATGATGATGAAATCTCTGGTGATAATATCCTGAGGGAAGCCTGATATACTGGGAGTCCATGCCAAGCAGAGTAGCTGGTGGGAAATAAAGAGTTGGAAATTTTGAGCCCTCTCTGGAGAGGTTTGGGAAGAAGTTGTTTTTTTCCCACCCTGTATGCATCCTGCCAGAGCAGAGAGTGGGATGTGGTTGATAATGAAAGCTGAATCAACATTGTAGATGATGAGGTTTCAGATGGATAATATAATCTGAGGGAAGAATGAGGAGGATTCTTGGAGAAGAAACCAAGTAGCAGAGCTTACAGGAAAAGAACAGTTGTGAATTCTGAGCCCTCCATAGAGAACAACTTTGGCAGGATATTTTTCTTGACCCAGCAGCACTCCAATTCTAAATAGCAACCAGGAAAGAAAGAGATAATCTAGGGTAATAAGGGATTGCTGAAGACCAAATCACCATGATGATGAGATTTCTGGTGATAAGGATATCTGCTAAAAAGAATGATATTCCTAGTGTGGAGCCCAAGTGGAGCAGATTGTGGGACACTTAGAGTGGGAAATTCAAAAACACTAAATAAAAACTATAGAAAACAAGGGAAATTGTAGTCCAGTTTCACTAAAGAATACTGAAGCAAAAATTATAAATCACACTAGTAAGAATATTACAAAAATATATGAAAGATTACCCAGTATTATCTCTATCAGAAATTCCACAAAGCCATTGTTGAATCAGGAAGAAGCTTTATTAATGATCTGGGAAGGCTGGGCTTCCCACATGTGAGAGAACGCACATGTGAGAGCATGTGTAGACAGATGCAACCCTTTTTATTCCCTATTTCTCATTCAAATTTCCTTCCCCTGTTCCCCCATGGGTTGGGTAATATAGAGATTACAGCCTATCTGAAGTGACTAATTTCCCCACTTCAGTATCTGCCCCTAATTACATCTCACATTTCCCACAATTGGAAGACACTGGCCCTTACTTGGGAAAACCCCTTTTGATGTTAATCTATACCTAACATCAGAATTGGTTTTAGGCCAGTTAGTCTATTCACCACCAATAGTGTCTTCTTATTCTAATATAGCTCCTTCTGTTCAATATCCACCTAACCCCAAGACTGCATTTTTGCATTCCCTCCTAGTTTAAACTGACTCCAATGCTGTCAAGTAAGATTAAAACCCTGGTTGAGTGATATGCAGAAGCAATATCCACAACAATTTTCCACAATCCCCATTTTTCTTTTTTCTTTTTTTTTACTCTTTGTTGTGGCTGCATCTTAATTCATTATGTATTCTAGTTTTGATCATAATTAGGGTTCACCTTGGTATCTTCATAAGGTATTATTCAACAGCCTACAGTTGCCAATATCCCAGCTATCAACTGCCATTCCCTTCCATTTGCCAAACCATGATTATAACCATCCCTTTAATGAATTATCTATCCCAGAGTTCTCTGCCAACTCCTCAGCTAAAGTGGTTAAACCTTGCAATGCCTTAGTAATGGTTCCATCTGGGGCTCTGCTGTTGGGCAACATTTCATCAAGGGATTTTGGGGACTTATAACAATATGGGAGAAGAAAGGGAGAAATTGATCGATGCATTGACAGATCAAACGGGGCAGTCCTCTTATTAAGTACAGATACAGAGAACCAAAAGTAACAATAAATTGTCCATTTAAGGCTTTGGAAGTCTCTTCTCATGTTGCTGTCTGGCATTCTGGACGACATACAGTGATATTTTCTGGTCTGAGTGCTGTTGAAGCAGTGTCCAGCAGACTGTCTTCTTCTAGAGATCCTCTTTCTTGTGTCCACTCTCCTACAAGATTGATCTTAACACAATTTTTAAGTTACCTTGCCAATAACCAGGGCAAATAATGAAAGTTAACTCAATCCTTATATCACCATTATTATAAGATCAAAAGTAGGAACCTTGGTCAATTACCATATTTAAGAAACTCAAATTAGAAAAGAAGTAATAGAAAAATTGCAACCTAGTTTTACACTTTGCATTACTTCTAGTTTTATACCTTGCATTAATTGTGTTTTTTTTTTATATTTTATACCTCTAATGTGAATCCTAACCTAAGTGGTTTGCATGCATTCCTACACATGTTCCAGTTCCTGATTAAATAACATCCTGAGTAAAATCAAATTTCCATTAAGATCATAGGTTGCTACTGTAATAGATTTGCATCTCTGTTTCTCAAGCTTATTTATCCTTCTCTAACCATACTTAATATGATAGAATGAAGCACTTTCAGGGATTGAATATTCTACATGTGAGAAGTTCAAACACTAATTCCAACCCTTGCTAGGCCATGGAATGAATTCAGATCAAAACATTAAGATCTTCCCATTTACAACTCATTACAATAATTTAGATGCTTTAGTATTAATCACAACCTTTAGATCTCTGATGCTGCTCCCATTGAGTTGCTGATTTTGACTCTGTTTCTCAGAAAGCACCCATTAAGTCCAGTCCAATGACACAACAATCCTAGGAAATACAAACCTAGGAAAACAAACTCAAAATTCACATTAGGTTTGGACATAATTGTCATCAATATCAAATCATTGCTTGCAACAAACTTAGGTTGCAAACAGAAATTTAGAAGGCCCTCTAAAAAAATCACGCCAAAAATTTCACAAAACATTTCTTCATAAAAGTATTTCCCTTCCTTTGCACAATTATCAAATTTCTTTTTCACAAAAATACTTTTACAAATACTTGATTTAAACAATAACTCCAAGTAGCTTAGTTAACAATCTTAACTTTCATAAATGAAAACCAAATAACTTAGCTGAAACTTCTCTTTAAATAAGGACAAAACTTAGAAGTTCATGTTTCTTAATTTAGAGTACTTAAAAAAATTGTTACAACACATGGTCAGCTAGAATACCTAACAGCTTCCCAACCCATTCCTTTTTCTCTTTCTCTGACAATACAATTCTTAATCTAACACCATTCTAGATTATGAGAGAAATTGCTTTCTAACATAATAGGTGATACAATTGTTTCTCAAATTACACAATTTAAGAATGTAATGATTCCTTACACCTTATAATATGTTTGGAAGTTGAAACAACCCAGTATCAATTTGAGATTTTTTTCTAGTTCTGTAACAATGCAATTTCTATTCCATTCAAGAGTTAACCCCAAATTTGATGTTGCCTCTCACCTCAAAGAAAGAGTTTGGCTTCTCACCTGTGTCCAGTCTCCCAGCTCTTTTGTTATTCTGATAGCATCTATTACCAGGCCAAATGCTCCAATCACTTCTATCCTTAATCTATCTAAATTCCATTCAACCTCCCACTCAACCCTTCAAGATTTTACCAGACACCCCCCCAATTCCTTTAATTTTTAACCTATGCCCTGTCCTCTAAATACTTAATCTATAAAGAAGGCCCTTTGTTCCCTTTATCTTATATCATAAAATCCTTCCTTGATCTCATTCTAATCTTTAATCATTTTAAAAACTTCTAAAACTGGTTTTTGGAAGCATAACTCCCCAATATCAGGATCTCTTAAGGTTTTTTATTTTACAATCCAAGAGAATTTTAGAAATACAAACAATTTAATATCAGAAACAATAAACTTCAGATGACATCAAATGTATTTTCAGATTATCACATATAGAAATTATTGATCTTATTACTTTTGGTACTTTTAACAATTACATTAAATTAGAGAAATAATAATAATTCCATGTATAACATATACCATCATGTTAAGCACTTTACAATCATTATATCATTTTGATCCCATAACAACCATTATTATTTTCCCTTTACAGAACAGTAAACTGAGTTAAATAAACTTAAATAAAATCTGAAATTATAATCACTAATGAAAAACATTTAAAAATATTTTAAAACATTTATGTTTAAATGCTATACTCTTGGCCCTTTAAAAGGAAATATTCTCCACAAATTCATATATTCCTTTAAAAAGACAATTGGCGATAATTCCTGCTCTGAATAATTCTCTCCCCTCCCCCTACTTCCTTAAGAGAGCAGGAAATTCCCATCTCCCTTTTAAAGGCTTATCAGAATAAGGGGTAGTCAGTTTCTGCCCCAGGCAGAAAGCCTCTAGGGTTCCAATAATTAATTGAATGGCCCAGAGAAACATTTTAAGATTTTATATAACAATCTCCAATCAAAACAACCAATATCTTTACCATAGCCAAAATTTATGCAAGGTCAGATTTAATAAAGGCTTGACACAGAGTAGACACATAACACTGATTGACTGATAGCAGACTGCCTATATAGACTGGATGATACTATTTTCCTCTTTTCAAACATTTTGTTTTATTTCAAGTATTATCTCCATGTAAGTTCATTCCAACCTGAAAATCTGCCTGATGGGGCAGGATTATCAGGCATTGAAGGAGTGGTGAGTGCACTATCTGTGGGTATTCATGACCACTTTCTAGCAGATAAGTGACCCTAACTTCTAATAAGTCTCTATTCCAGGACTCCACTGACCTATGCCTTGGGAAGTAAAGAGTTCTGAAGAAATGGGAGACTAGGTATTATCAATTAGAAAATGGTAGCATGTGCTCTAAAAAGATCCTATCATTCTTAGTTTCAGGAAATTTTGAGAGAAATATTAACAAAGAGGAAAACAACATCCTAAACAAATTGCAGGAGAAACTAAATCTGAATGAGTTATGGCATCTTCTAAATAGAATTGTAAAAGAATACACACATGTCAAATTAACACATGGACTTAAAAATTGACCATATCAATTTAGGGCATAGAGATATTGCAAATAAATGCAAAAACACAGAAATAGTTATGAAATTCTTTAGAGATAAGTAATAAAAATAGCAATTGGTTCAGATAGCACAAACAAAAGACACAGAATCAAATAGAAGTTTAACAATGAAATCCTAAATTATGAGTTGTTCAAAGAATTAATTAAAAAGTAATGATTATTTTTTTTAAAATGATGATGATGATACAATATGGAACAATTTCTGGGATGAAGATGAAGCAGTCTTATGGATCAAAAAACATTCTTACAAAAATATATTAACAATATAGAAAAAGAGGAATAAAGAACTGAATATTCATGGAATTAAGTTCACAACAAGTAAACAATCCTACAATAAACATAAAGTTATTAAAAATAGAAGAGAAACAGATAAATAGGAAAAACCTCCACACATATGATATCTAAAACTATAGGCTGGTTCTTTGAAAAATTAAGGAAACTGTTAAACCTTTTGCTAATCTAATTTAAAAAAAGAAGCTAAGAGAAAATCAAATCAATAAAATGGTAAATGAGCAAAGTGAAATATCAACCAAAGTAGAAGTAAAACATCAGTATATTATGCCAAGTTATATGTTAACAAAACTCAGAACTCCTAATCCTGATAAATTCACAGGAGAATTTTATCATTTCTTCAAAGAACAATTAGTACCAGTATTTCACAAATTTTTCTCAAAAATTAAGGAAAAAAGCACTATACCAGAATCTTCCTATGAGACAAATATAATCCTAATATGTAAACTAGGGAAAGGTAAGATATACACACAACTATCATATGTATGGTAGGAGAAAGCTCCCTTGGCTGTCTAATTTCAGTTAAAAGTCATAGATACCTTTTAGAACAGCCAATAAAGCTTCACATTATTCCAAAGGTATCATAGCTAAGGCCAGAACCAACTAGGTGGAAAATATTCCTATTTAAAAAGGAAGTACTGGGAAATTCAGTCAAGAGGCTCCTGCCATTACCTTCCTAAAGCAGTCTTTTCAAAGTACCCAGTCTGCTACATTCATTGCTTACAGTTTAGAACAGGGTAAAATTGTTGTTTTTCCTCATGCAATAATAATTAGATTACAATAAATAACATAAACATTTATTTTCATTATTTAATAAGTACATACAAGTTCTATACAGAAGCATTTCTTCATCATTTTGCTTTTCTAGTTTAAACATACTCTAATGTAAAAGTAAATTATGATGAAATAATGAATATATTCATATTATAGAGATTTGTACATAAAGTGAATACATATTAGTTTATTCATAACCCAGAAATAGAAAATGAACAATCACAATTATTATCCTAGATGTCTTAAAGTATTATATAGTAACCCCTACATTAAAAAGAAAAAAACATTGAAACAGGAATCTGTTGATTCTAAGTAGGCTAGGAGTGTTCCTGTGGAAGGAAGGGCTTTATCCCTATGTGAGATAATGTCTCAAATCACTTCTAGTTTCAGTGGAGATTTTACAAAGCACTCAATGTCACACTAATTCCTGTGGTTCCTTCTTTCACAGAGTTTGAAAGCATTTATGACCCTTACCAGAGTGGAAAATCCAAACAATGAGATTTCTCAAGCAATCCAATTAACTTAGACAAAACAGAACATACCCTTTTTAAATATTAAAAATAATCTTCAACCAAAAGTTTCTAATAAGGAACAGTTCAAAGTTATAAAATGAGAGCACTCAAATTTAAAAAATGAGCTAACCTCCAACAAATGTGTCACACTCTAGGTATCATATTTCAAATTGACAGCATTTCTAATATGGTGGCTTCCCAAAACAACCATACAAAAAAGTATAAGCATAATACTAACATAAAACATTATCTCAATTTAAAACAGAGACCCAAAACAAAATTTGTCAGTCAAATGATATTAATCCAGGAGAATATTGTTCTGAATTGCCTTACAAATAAAATAATTTCATTCATTTATCAGTTCAGACATTTTATGCTACTTGCATTCAGAGACCAGTACAGGGTAACAATGATCCAATAGTGCTTAAGAGCTATTCAGTTGTTCAGTCCTTTTTTGGTTTTGTCTGATTGTTTGTGACTCCATCTGGGGTTTCCTGACAAAGATACTAGAGTGATTTGTTTGTCATTTCCTTCTCCAGCTCACCTTACAGATAAGGAAGCTGAGGCAAACAAGGTTAAGTGACTTGCCAAGAATCACACAGCTAGTATGTGTCTGAGGCAAGATTTGAAGTCAGGTCTTCCTGACTCCAGGACCAGCACTCTATTCACTACACCACCTAGCTACCCCATTTAGAGCTACAAGGGAATATAAAAGCATTACTTTTCAAGGCACAGGTCAGTCATATTATGAATAATAATTTTCCTAATTCACTAATCAAGAACCTGGACAAAAATTTTTAAATGTTTATTTTAACTTTCAGGTATTTACTGTGTCAGCAATCCCCAGATATCTCAATATGACTTCATTGTAATAGAAGTTTTCATTTCCAGTTTTTAATTTTTCAGTCTCTAAACATTTTTCCATAATGACAATTTTTGCCTGTGTTTTGAATCAAGGTCTATTCTACATATGAGGGTAAAATATTACAATTGCCCAAAGAGAACAAAACACATCTCACTTTAAACATGACACTATTATAATTCTGTTCGGGACTAATACAATAAAATCCAAACTCAATTTATTGTTATGAATGGAATCTTATAAAACTCTTAATTTTCACAAGCACCATTCATTGCCAGAACTTCAAATTAAAGACCCCACTACTTTCAGTAAGTCTATTGCCAAAGACTGACTTGACAGTCCTGCTTTTTCAACTGTGTCTTTTGGAGTAGATTCTAAGCTCTTCTGAAACATGACAATTGCAAACATGACTTCCATTACATAGTACTCACATTATGAATATGCATTCCACATGTAAAGATTAGAACATATGCTTCCATTGATCTTTCAAGGACAGAATTTTAGTGTGTTATTGTCAAGTGCTTCCATTATGCCAATATACTTCTATATTCTACATATTGGTAAATATTGTAATTGAATAGAATACTGTCAATTTTGAATCAAGCTATGTGATTCTAGCCATTTTTCTATATGAATAAAAATATCTAAATTATTAAAATAAAATAAGATATGAGAAATCATAAAACTAATTCTAACAAGCCTTTCACCAAATAGTGTTCATAAAGTTCTAGATGTAGAAATGTTTCCATTCTCCTCTTATCAACATAAGATCCAATCTCTCCTCAAATTTTCTTTTTTTTTTCTGGGGCCTTTGGTTAAAGTTGGGCACAATCCAAAATTGCAGCTCTCCTTCTGAATTTTTATTCACCATTTTATTTACCTTCACTACTTTCTCTATCTTTATATTTCCCAACCATATCCAAAGACCATTCCTAGAAGTTTTCCTCATTCCACTTCTATCTCCTTAGAACAAGTTTGCTTATAAAATACCAATTGATGGCAAAACTTCAACTGGCCTCTGATGCCCTATCAAGGATGAGTTCACCACCTCTAATCGCACAACCATATTGCTTACTCAATTTTTGATTCTATCTACCGCCTCAGCCTCCACTACCTTCTGAGTACTGGAGGGCAAAATACCAACCTCCTAATGTGTTCCTTTACAGAGTGCAGAAAATGGACTCTCTTCTCACACTACTTTGCATCTAATGCCCTACCTGGTTGCAGCTATGGAGAAAGAGATAACCTCTGCTAGGTACCTGCTGGTGTTTCCTCCCCAACCATCTTTTCCTATCAAATTTTGTAAGTTGCCTCCCCCTTTACATTGGAAGCTCCTTGAGAGGGTGAGGTTATTGTTTTTATTAATTATATCCCCAGTGGGGGTTTTTTTGGGGGGAGAGGAGAAGATGAAAAGCCTATGTCAACTAGGGCTGGAAAATTATGTTACTGGGAAGAAATGAAAACCGGGAAATTTGGGGAAATGGAACAGAAAAGTTATAAATTCTGATACCTAAATAGAAACTTTGTGGGTAGAAGGAAGAGTAAATTGAGGGTATTGAGCAAATTCTGAGTCCAAAAACTGATACAATCTCAAGGATTAGATTTCTGGTAAGGAATGTATACTGGAGGATGAATAATGTTACTAATGGCCACCCTACAGAATTCCAGTTAGATGGACAAGTAAATAAGGGTACTTAGGAAGTGTTTAGTAAGAAAACTATTGATATCAACATTATGAGATGTGTTGTGATCAGAGTCTACTGGAGGAGGAATGATGTTCCTGGAGTCTATACTAAGGAGAATAGCTGGTGAGTAATCAGGAGTTGGAAATTCTGAGTCTTCTCTGAGAGGAGGATTGAGGAAAAGTTTATTTCTCCACCATGTGACCCTCCAACCAGAGGAGAAATGCAGCTGGAGAGTTCTGAAAAAGAATTGAAGCAAGCTACATGATGATGAAATTTCTGGTGACATGGAAACACGATGCATCTGGAGTACATACACAAAAGAAGAGCTGGTAAGAAATGATGAACAGGCTGACTTCAGAAAAACCTGGAAAGACTTGTATGGTCTGATGCTGAATGAAGTGAGCAGAACCAAGAGAACATTGTACACAGAAACAGCCACATTGTGTGATGACTAATAATGATAAACTTAACCCTTCCCAGCAATACAAGGAACATCTCCAGAGGCCTCGTGATGGAAAATGCTATCCACATCCAAAGAAAGAACTATGGAAGTTGAATTGCTAATTTTTTCTCTTCTGTTGAGTTTTGTTTCCTCTTTCTGATGGTTCCTCCTATTGATTTCAATTTTTACTTACAACATCACTAATGTGAAAATATGTTTAATATGAATGTAAATGTATAGCTTGTATCAGAATTTGTGCCATCTTGGGGAGGGTGGTGGGGAGGAAAGGGGAGAAAAATTTTAAACTCAAAAGCATATGGAAGTGATTATTGATAAATCAAAATAAATTAGTAAAAAAGAATAGCTGGTGGGAAATGAAAAGCCAGAAAATTTGAGCTTTCTATGAAAGGAGGAGATGGAAGGAGTTTTTGCCCCACTCTGCAGGCCTCCAGTCAGAGGGGAGATGCAACATAGTCAGAAGGAGACAGTGGGGGAAGGTTGACAATGAAATCCAAATAAAATTCAAGATGATGAAATTTTTAATGTCTAAATTAACCTGGAGAATTAATGATGGATATTCTTGGAAAGGAAACCAAGCAGTAGACCTTATAGGGAAAAAAGCATATGGGAATTCTGCGTCCTCCAAAGAAAATGACTTTGGGAGGATTTTTTTCTCCACCCCAGACCACTCCAATTCTAATTAGCAACAAGGAAAGAAAGGGGCAAACTAGAGCACTTAGGAACTTTTGAAGATCAAATATCCATGATGATGAGATTTCTGGTGATGAAGGTATCTCCACAGAAGAATGATATTCCTAATGTGGAACCCAAGCAGAGAAGTTGGTGGGATAGTAAGATTGGGAAATTCTGAAGTCACTGAAAGAAAACTATAGAAAACAAGGAAAAGTATAGACCAAGTTCCCTAATGATTTCTGATGCAAAAGTTTTAAATCCAATGTTAGCAAGAAGAGTACAACAATATATTACACAAAGATTATCCAGTATGACCAGGTTCTATGTAACTCAGTAATTTATATGAGGAATTTGTACCAGGTAGGAGCCATGCAAGAGCTGGTTTAATATTTTGAAAAATTTAATCAGAATTTTCCATATTAACAACAGCAAAAAAACAAAAACAATATGATTATTTCAAGATATGCAGAGAAAACTAGGCAACACCCATTCCTATTAAAAACAGAAAGCATAGGAAGAAATGGAACTTTATGGGAGACAGAGCCAAGATGGCAGAGAGAAGCCAGGAAGTTGCCTGAGCTCTCCCCAATTTCTCTCTGAAATATTAAATCATGCATCTAAATGGGCTCTGGAGTGACCGAACATACAAAAAGACTGAGTAAAACAATTTTCCAGGTTAAGATAACTTAGAAAGACTTAAGGATAGATCTGTCTCACTTGGTTTGTAAAAGGAAAGCACAGCCCATCACAGACAGTGTCTGCACAAGCCAGCAGGATGCTGTTAGCCACAGCACAGATTAGCAATCGAGGTCCATTGGTCCTGGCTTGGCAAGTCAGTGGCACAGTAGGCTAGTTGTGAGACCTCCTGCCCCAGTACAGAAGGCAAATTGCCAGCCCTGGAAACTAGGCAACAACAGGTGTGACTAAGCTGGGGCACTCCAGCACAGTGAGCAAGCCACTAGCACCTGAGGCCCCAACACACAAAGCCAGTGTCCAGACCCCTGGCCCAAAACACAAAAAGCTTGAGACAGAACCCCCTGTGCCCCAGGAGCAGAGGTCAACTTTAAAAGTCACAAAATAGGCACAAAAATGAGCAAAAAGCAAAAAAGAACCTTGGCCATAGAAAGTTACTAGGGTGACAGGGAAGATCAAAACACAAACTCAGAAAAGGACAATATTGTTGGAATGCCTACATCTGAAACATCAAAGGGAAATATAAATTGGGCTCAAACCCAAAAATCCTTCTTGGAAGAGCTCAAAAAGGATTTTAAAAATCAAATAAGAGAGGTAAAAGGAAAAATTGGGAAAGGAAATGAGAGGTATGCAAAAGAGTCAACAGCTTGGAAAAGTAAAAACAAAAATTGACTGAAGAAAACAATTCCTTAAAAAATATAATTGGCCAAATAGGAAAAAATCCACTGAAGAAAACAATTCCTTAAAAACTAGAATGGCCCAAAGGAAAAGGAAGAACAAAAGCTCACTGAAAAAAAAATCCTTAAAAATTAGAATTGGGCAAGGGGAAGCTAATGACTCTATGAGACACCAAGGATCAAACAAAATAAAAAGAATGAAAAAAAAAGAAAAAATGTAAAATACCTCATTGGAAGAGGAACTGACCTGAAAAATAGATCCAGGAGAGATAATTTAAGAATTATTGGACTACATGAAAGCCATGACCAAAAAAAAACAGCCTGGGTAGTATCTTTCAAGAACTTATCAAGGAAAACTGCCCTGATATCCTAGAACTAGAGAGTAAAATAGGCATTGAAAGGATCCACCAATCACCTCCTGAAATAGATCCCAAAATGAAAACTCCCAGGAATCCTGTGACCAAATTCCAGAATTATCAGGTCAAGGAGAAAATACTGCAAGCAGCCAGAAAGAAACAATTCAAATAGCAAGGAGCCACAGTCTGGATAATACAAGATTTAGCAGCTTCTACATTAAAGGATCAGAGGGCTTGGAATATGATAATCCAGAAGGCAAAGGAGCTTGGATTACAACCAAGAATCATCTACCCAGCAAATCTGAGCATAATCTTTCAGGGGAAAAGATAGATAATCAGTGAAATAGAAGCCTTTCAAATGTTCCTGATTGAAAAAAAAAACCAAGCTGAACAGAAAATTTGATCTTCAAATATAAGACTCAAGAGAAGTATAAAAAGGTAAACAGGAGAGAAAAAACATCTTCAATAAGATTATATTGTTTACATCCCTACATGGGTAGATGCTTGTAACACTTCAGAACTGTATCTGTATTAGGGCAGTTAGAAGGGGGATACATAGAGAGTATGGGTACAAGTTGACTTTGATGTGATTGATGAGATAAAAAAAATAAGGGATGAAAGAAAGGATTGTACTGGGAGAAGAGGAAAGTAGGGGATAATAGGGTAAATTACATCACATGAAGAGGCAGAAAAGACCTATTACAGTACAGGGAAAGAAGAGAGAGGAGTGAGCATTGTTTGAACCTTACTCTCATTGGATTTGACTCAAAGAGGAAATAACACACACACTCAGTTTGGGTGTAGAAATTTATCATACTCCATAGAGAAATATGAGGGGAAAGGAGAAAGAAAAAGGGAGAAGGGCTGATAGAAGGGAGGGCAGATTGAGAGAGGTGGTGGTCAGAAGCAAAACACTGGTGAGGAGGGAAAGGGTGAAAGGAGAGAGAAAAGTATAAATGGGGGGTGGAATAGGATGGAGAGAAATACAGAGTAATCATAACTGTGAATGTGAATAGGATGAACTCTCCTATAATATGGAAGTGGATAACAGAGGGGATTAAAAATCAGAATCCTACAGTATGTTGTTTACGAGAAACATATTTGAAGCAGAGATAATACACACAGAGTAAACGTAAAAGGCTTGCTTCAGCTGAAGTAAAAAAAAAAAAAAGCAGGGGTAGCAATCCTGATCCCAAACAAAGCAAAAGCAAAAATAGACCTAATTAAAAGAGATAAGGAAGGAAACTACATCTTGCTAAAGGTATCATAGACAATGAAATAATATCAATACTAAACATATATGCACCAAGTGGTATAGCATCCAGATTCTTAAAGGAGAATATAAGTGAGTTACAGGAAGAAATAGCAAAACTAAACTAGTAGAGTTTACTCTATTCCACCTCTAAGAACCAGATAAATCTAACCACAAAATAAACAAGAAAGAAGTTAAGGAGGTGAATAGAATTTTAGAAAAGTCAGATACGATAGACCTCTGGAGAAAACTGAATGAGGATAGCAAGGAATATACCTTTTTTCTCAGTGGTACATGGCACCTACACAAAAATTGACCATGTATTAGGACATAAAAACCCCACAATCAAATTCAGAAAGGCAGAATTATTAAATACATCCTTTTCAGATCATGATGCAATAAAAATTACATGTAATAGAGGACTTTAGAAAGATAGACTAAAAATTAATTAGAAACAAAATAATCTAATATTGAAGAATGAGTATGTCAAACAACAAATCATAGAAACAATCAATATTTTCATCAAAGAGAATGACAATAATGAGATATCATACCAAAACTTATGGGATGCAGCCAAAGAAGTTCTTAGGGGAAATTTTATATCTCTAAATGCTTACATGAATAAAATAGAGAAAGAGGAGATCAATGAATTGGGTGTGCAACTAAGAAAGCTAGAAAAAGAACAAACTAAAAATCCCCAATTAAATACCTAATTAGAAATTGTGAAAATCAAAAAAGAGATTAATAAAATTTAAAGTAAGTAAACTATTGAACTAATTAAAATAAGAGCTGTTTTTATGGAAAAAACAATAAAATAGATAAATTTTTGGTTAATTTGATTAAAAAAATAAAGAGGAAAATCAAATTACCAGTATCAAAAATGAAAAGAGGTGAACTCAACACAAAGTGAAGAGGAAATTAAAGCAATAATTAGAAGCTATTTTGCCCAATGGTATGCCAATAAATTTGAAAATCTAAGTGAAATGGATGAATATTTACAAAAATATTGATTGCCCACATTAACAGAAGAGGATATAAAATACTTACATAACCCCATTTTAGAAAAATAAATTGAACAAGCCATCAATACACTCCCTAACAAAAAATCTCCAGGGCCAGATGAATTTACAAGTGAATTCTACCAGATATTTAAAGAACAATTGATTCTAATACTATATATACTATTTGGGAAAATACACAAAGGAGTCCTACCAGATTCCTTTTATGGTACAAATATGGTACTGATATCTAAACCAGGAATATTGAAAACAGAAAAAATTATAGACCAATTTCTCTAATGAATATTGGTGCAAAATTTTTAAATACAATATTAGCAAAGATATTACAGCAGTTTATCACCAAGATAATACACTATGACCAGGTGGGATTTATACCAGGAATGCAGGGCTGGTTCAATATGAGGAAAATTATCAGCATACTTGACCATATCAATAACAAAATTAACCAAAATCATATGATTATCTCAAGAGATGCAGAAAAAGCTTTTGACAAAATACAGCAACCTTTCCTATTAAAAACACTACAGAGCATAGGAATAAATGGAATTTTCCTTAAAATTATAAGCAATATCTAGCTAAAACCATCAGCAAGCATTATATGTAATGGAGATAAACTAGAAGCCTTCCCAATAAGTTCAGGGGTGAAACAAGGATGCCCATTATCCTGACTATTATCAATATTGTACTAAAAATGTCAGCTTTAGCAATAAGAGAACAACAGAAATAGAAGGAATTAGAATAGTCCATGAGGAAACAAAACCATCACTCTTTGCAGATGATATGATGGTATTCTTAGAGAATCGACTAAAAAACTACTTAAAACAACAACTTTAGCAAAGTTGCAGGATATAAAATAAACCTACATAAATAGACAAAACAACCTAAATTAATTTGTTGACTCTCTGCCATGCTAATCAAACTACCAAAGAATTTCCTTACAGAGCTAGAAAAAATAACAGCCAACTTCATGTAGAGGAATAAAAGCTCAGGAAGATCAAGGGAATCAATGAAAACAAAAAAGGTGAAGGAAAGAGGCCAGCAGTACCAGACCTCAAACTATATCACAAAGTTACATTCATTAAAACAATTTGATAATGATTTCAAAATACAAGTGGCCGATCAATGGAACAGTTAAGGTACACACCATATACAGAATACGCTGAAGAAAATGAATGCAGTAACCCAGTCTTTGATCACCCCAAAGATCCTAGCTGCTGGGGCAAGAATTCACCATTTGATGAAAACTGCTAAGAAAACTGTCAAACAAGTAGCCTGGCAGAAACTTGGTACAGAACAAGTTCTCACACTGAACACCCAAGATAAGCTTAATATGGGTACGTGATTTAGACATGCAAGCTGCTGTGGTAATCAAACTAGTGGAGCAGAAAAGAAATTACCTGTTAGATCTCAGTGGGAAAGTTCATGACCAACCAAGAGATGGAGTGGTTCTCTGGAAATAATTTCAATTCCATAAAATTATAAAGTTTTTGCACAAACAAAACCAACGCAACCAAAGTTTGAAGAAAAGCAGGAATCTTGGAAGAAATCTTTGTTACAGGTCTCTCTGATGAAGATTTTACCTCTCCAATATATAGGGAACTAAACCTAATTTATAAGAAAAAAGGCCAATGCCCCAATTGATAAATAGTCAAAGAATATTAACTGGCAATTTTCCAAGGAAGAAATCAAAGCTAACAACAACCTTCCAAACAATGCCCTAAATAATTAATAACTGAGGTACCACCTTACACCTATCAGATTGGCAAATGTGACAGAAAAGGAAAATGACAAAGGCTAACAGGGATATGGGAAAATAGGGACACAAAGACACTCTTGGCACAGCTATGTGAACTAGCCCAACCATTTAGGAGAACAATTTGGACCTATAACCCCAAAGCCATAAAATGGTACATCCTTTTTTGCCCAGCAATACCAGAGAAATCAAAGAAAAGAGAAAAGGATCCATGTGTACAAAAATAGTAACAGCAATTCTTTCTGTGGTGGCAAAGAATTGGAAACTGAGGGGATGCCCATCAATTGAAGAATGGCTAAGCAAGCTATGTAAAAGAATGCAACGAAGTACTACTTTGCCATAAGAAATAATGAAAGGGATGGTTTCAGAAAAAGCTAGGAAGAATTATATAAAGTGATGCAAAGTGAACAGAATCAGAAGAATTTCCTAACAGCAATTCTATAAAGATAATCATCAGTAAAAGACTTGCATCATGACTCTGATCAGCATAATGCTCCATCAAAATTCCAAAGGACTTACGATGAAAAATGTGAATCAACTAAGCATTGAGGAATGAACATGGAAGGCAGATTGAAGAATATTTTTCTGTTCTGTTTTCCTTTTTTTAAGGGGTGTTGCGGGTCAGGGGGAACAAGTAAAATGGCTAATGTGGAAATATGTTTTGTATGCTTTCATATGTGTAATGAGTATTATATTTCTTGAGTGTTTGATGGGTTAAGGAAACGAGGAAACAATTTAGAACTAGGAAAAACAAACTGAATTTCAAAAAAAAAAAGAAAGATATCTCTGTCATTTATAAAGGAAGATTTGAGGCAGTGTTTTTTGTCCACTATCCAGCCCCCCAATCAGAGAAAGGAGCAATTGAGATGGAACAGTTGGGCACCAAAACTGAACCAAAATGCATGATGGTGAGATTTCTGATGGTTAATACAACCTGGAGAAAACATGATGGAGATTGCTGGAGAGGAAACCAAATAGTAGAAATTATAGGAAATGAGCAGATAGGAATTCTGAGCCCTCCCTACTTTGCCAGGAGCTATTTTTGTCAACCCTGCAGCACTCTAGTTGTGATTAGCAACCAGAAAGAAAGAGGCAACCTAGGGTACTTATGGATTGTTGAAGACTAAATCACCATGATGATGAGATTTCTGATGATGAGAATACCTACAAAGAAGAATGATATTCCTAGTGTGGAATCCAAGCAGAAAAACTGGTGGTACAGTAAGAGTGGGGAATTTGAAAATAGGAAAAGAAAACTACAGACAACAAGGAAGACTATAGACCAATTTCCCTACTGAATCCTAATGCAAAAATTGTAAATCAAATACTAACAAGAAGAGTACAACAATACATCACACAAAGATCATCAAGTATGACCAGGTTTTATTTAACCCAGGAATTTATATGAGGGACTGATATTAGGTGGGAGTCATGTAAGAGCTGGTTCAATATTAGGAAAAGTTTAACCAGAATTGACCATATCAACAATAAAAATCATATGATTATGTCAATAAATGCAGAGAAAGCCTTGCACAACACCTGTTCCTATTAAAACAGTAGAAAGCAAAGGAAGAAATGGAGCTTTTCTTAAACTGATAAGTAGTATCTCATTCATGTCTAGGTAACAACTAAAAGCAAGCATTATCTGTAATGGAGATAAACTAGAAGCCTGTCCAGTAAGATGAGAGTTGAAGTAAGGATGTCCATTATCACCAATATTACTCAACGTTGTGCTAAAAATACTAGCTATAGCAATAAGGTAAGACAAAGAAATTGAAGGAATTAAACATCAAACATTGAAGAAACAAAAGTTATCACTTTTTTGAAGGCTACAACCACTTACTTACAGAGTGGCCACCAATAACCTAGTAGAAATAATTAATAACTTCAGCAAAGTTACACAATATAAAATAAACCAATAGAAATCATCAGCATTGAGAGGCAGAGCCAAGATGGCAGAGTAAAGGCAAGGACTCACCTGAGCTCTCCCCCAAACCCTTCCAAATACCTTTAAAAATGACTGTAAACAAATTCTAGAGCAGCAGGACCCATAAAAAGACAGAGTGAAACAATTTTCCAGTCCAATACAACTTGGAAGGTCTGCAGCAAAGGTCTGTTGCACCAGGGTGAGTGAAGAGCAGAGGCCATGCCAGTGCAGACCAGGTCCCAGCAAACCTGGAGCAGGCCTCAGAGTGACTGAATCAGTGGCAGCAGTGGTGGTCATCAAACCTCTCATCCCACAGATTCCAATGACAACTTAGAAGGTCAGCAGGAAGGTCTGTTGCTGCAACAAACCAGGAGCAGACCTTAGGAGCCACTGAATCAGCAGGAGTGACTGCTTCTGGAATTCTCATCCCACAGACAGTAAGGGGGTCAAACAACTGGTCAGAAGGAGATTATAGGGTTGTTTTTGTTTTTGCTAGCACTGAGGCAGGACTCTGTTGTTTTGCCCATACTCAGATCTAGGTCATAGTCCTGGGTGGCAGTCCCAGGGCGAGGAGGAGCACTAGCATAGCAGAACTTGCAGCCACAGTGGAGGGGGGACCCTCTTCACAGTTCCAGGGCAGAAAAGAGTGTTTGTGGTCACTCACAGACCAGAGCACAGGCCTTAGACCATACCACCTTGGATGAACTGAAAACTTACAGATACCTAGAAGTATCTCTGAAAACAGCTGCACAAAATCCCTGAAGCTTGGGAGAGTGCACCCTCTGCTCTGGAAGCAGAGCCCTACTTTAACAAAGAATTAAATGTCAAGTAATAGACTGGGAAAATGAGCAAATGAGAGGAAAAAACTCTGACTATTGAAAGTTACTATGGTGACAAGGAAGATCAAAACACACACTCATAAGAAGACAACAAAGTCAAAGCACCTACATCCAAAGCCTCCAGGAAAAATATGAATTGGTCTCAGGCCATGGAAGAGCTTAAAAAGGATTTTGAAAAGCAAGTAAGAGAGGTAGAGGGAAAATTGGGAAGAGAAATGAGAGTGATGCAAGAAAATAATGAAAAACAAATCAACAGCTTGGTAAAGAAGATGCAAAAAAATACTGAAGAAAATAATACCTTAAAAAACAAACTAGGCCAAATGGTAAAAGAGGTCCAAAAAGTCAATGAGGAGAAGAATGCCTTAAAAAGCAGAATTGGCCAAATGGAAAAAGAGGTCCAAAAGTTCCCTGAAGAAAATAATTCTTTAAAAATTAGAATGGAAGAAATGGAAGCTAATGACTCCATGAAAAATCAAGACACAATAAAAACAAAACCAAAAGAAAAAGAAAAAAAATAGACAATATGAACTATCTCATTGAAAAAACATTGGAAAATGGATCCAGGAGAGATAATTTTAAAATTATTGGACTACCTGAAAGTCATGACAAAAAAAAGGGCCTAGATATCATCTTTCAAAAATTTATCAAAGGAATACTGCCCTGATATTCTAGAACTAGATGGTAAAATAGAAATTAAAAGAATCCACTAAATCTCCTCCTGAAAGAGATCCCCAAAGGAAAACTCCTAGGAATATTATAGCCAAATTCCAGAGTTCCTAGGTCAAGAGGAAAATATTGCAAGCAGCCAGGAAGAAACAATTCAAGTATGGTGAAGTCACAGTCAGGATAACACAAGATTTAGCAGCTTCTACATTAAAGGATTGGAGAGCTTGGAATATGATATTCTGGAGGGCAGAGGAGCTAGGATTACAACCAAGAATCACCTACCCAGCAAAACTGAGTATAATCTGTCATGGGGAAAAATGGATATTCAATGAGATAGAGAACTTTCAAGCATTCTTGATGAAAAAACCAGAGCTGAATAGAAAATTTGACTTTCAAATATAAGACTCAAGAGAAGCATAAAATGGTAAACATGGAAGAGAAATCATAAGGGATTTAATAAATTCAACTGTTTACAAACTCATGAGACCTTTCTCATTATTAGGGTAGTTAGAAGGATGGGGTAAATTATCTCAGATAAAAGAAGCAAGAAAAGCTTATACAATGGAGAGGAGGAAGGAGGAGGTGAGATGGAGTAAGTAAACCTTACTCTCATCAGAATTGGTTCAAAGCAGGAATAACATACACTCAGTTGGCTATAGAAATCTATCTTACCCTACAGGAAAGTAGGAGGGGAAGGGAATAAGAGAAGGGAGGAGTGATAAAAGGGAGAGCACATTGGGGGAGGAGGTAGTGAGAGGCAAAACACTTTTGAGAAGAGACAGGATGAAAGGGACAGAGAGAATAGAATAAATAGAGAAGAGGAATGGGATGGAGGGAAATACAGTTAGCAATAGTATTTGTGAAAAAAAAATTGAAGCAATTTTCTCTAATAAAGGCCTCAATTCTCAAACATATAGAGAACTGAGTCAAATTTTTAAAAATAAGAGCCATTCCCCAATTGATATATGATCAAAAGATATGACCAATTTTCAGATGAAGTCATCAAAACTATCTATAGCCATATGAAAAATACTCTAGCTCACTACTAATTAGAGAAATGTAAATTAAAACAATTTTGAGGTACTCCTCATACCTATTAAATTGGCTAATAGGACAGAAAAGATAAATGACAAATGTTGGAGGGGATATGGGGAAAAAATGAGATTTGAATGCGCTCTTGGTGGAGATGTGAACTGATTCAACTATTCTATAGAGGAATTTGGAACTATGCCCAAAGGGCTATAAAACCATGCATACTCTTTGACCTAGCAATACCACTACTAAGTCTGTAACCCAAAAAGAGATTTAAAAAAGAATAAAGAAAAGGACCTATATGTACAAAAATATTTATAGCATCTCTCTTCTGGGGGCAAAGAGTTAGAAATTGAAGGGATGCCCATCAATTGGGGAATGGATGAACAAGCTGTGCTATGTGATTATGATAGAATACTATTGTACTATAAGAAATGATGAGCAGGATCCTCTCAGAAAAACCTGGAAAGACTTGTATAGGCTGATACAAAGTGTACTGTGTACAAAGTAACAACAATATTTTAAGATGATGAGCTGTGAATGACTTAGCTATTCTCAGCAATACTATGATCCAAGACAACTCAGAATGAATTATGATGAAAAATGTTATCCATCCTTAGATAAAGAACTGATAGGGTCTGAATACAGATTGAGGGATACTTTTTTTTTTTACTTTATTTTCTTGAGTTTTTTTTGTCTATCTTTTCTTTTATAACATGACTATTATGAATATGTTTTGCATGACTACACATGTATAAGCTATATCAAATTGCTTGCCCTCTCAATGGAGGGGAGTGGGAGGGAGGAAGAGAGAGAATTTGGAACTCAAAGTTTTAAAAACGAATGTTAAAATTTGTTTTTACATGAACTGGGGGAAAATAAAATATTAAATAAATTTTAAAAAGAAATCATCAACATTTCTCTATATTACCAACAAAATACCTCAGGAAGATGTAGAAAGAGAAAGGATATTCAAAATAACTGCAGACCATATAAATGACATGGGAGCCTACCTGCCAAGAAACACACAGCAACTAGATAAACACAATTAGAAAACCCTTTTCACAGAAATACACATCTAAGCATTTGGGGTAATTTTAATTGCTCCTGGGTAGGCCAAATCAATATATAGAAATGACAAAACTACCAAAAATAAATTATTTACTCTCTGCCATAACAATGAAATTACCAAAGAATTACCTTATAGAACTAGAAAAAACTAACAAGCCACTTCACCTAGAGGTATAAAAGCTCAAGAAGATCAAGGGAATCAATGAAAAAAAGGTGAAAGAAGAGGGCCAGCAGTACTAGACCTCAAACTATATCATAAAGCTATATTCATTAAAACAATTTGGTACTGGATTGAAAGTATGAGTGGCTGATCAATGGAACAGGTAAGGTATATAAAATATACAGAATACACAGAAGGAAATGTGTACAAATCCAAAAGAATGAAAATATAGAATAAAATCTGAAATATCTCACTGGAAAAACAATTGATCTGGAAAATAGATGCAGGAGAGATGATTTAAAAATTATTTGATTAACTAAAATCCATTATCAGAAAAAAAGATGCTATACATCATCTTTCCAGAAATTATTAAGGAAAACTGTCCTGATGTATTAGATCCAGATAGAAATTGAAAGAATCCACTGATAATCTCCTCAAAGAGATCCCAAAATGAAAACTCCCTGAAATATTATAGCTATATTTTTTAGGCACTTGGGGTTAAGTGACTTGCCCAGGGTCACAGAGCTAGTAAATGTCGAGTGTTTGGGCTGAAGCCAGATTTGAACTCAGGTCCTCTTAACTTCAGGGCCAATGCTCTATCCACTGCACAACCTAGCTGCCCCAATATTATAGCTAAATTCCAAAGCTCCTAGGTCAAGGAAAAATACTGCAAACAGACAGAAAGAAACAATTCAAATATCATGCAGTCAGGATAAAAGAACATTTAGCAGCTTCTACATTAAAAGATCAGAGGGATGGGGAATGTGATGTTCTGGAGAGCAAAGGAACTAAAATTAAAACCAAGAATCACCTATCTGGCAAAACTAGTTGTCATCCTTCAGGGGAAAGTGGACATTTAATGACATAAAGGCCATTCAAGCACTCCTGATGAAGAGAAAATCCGACTTTGAAATACAAGACTCAAGAGAAGCATAAAAAGGTAATCAGGAAAGGGACATCATAAGGGATTCAATAAGGTTAAAAAATTTAAATTTGTACAAGGGAAGATAATACTTGTAACTCCTAAGAACATTCTCATTCTTAGGGCAGTTAGAAGGAATATACATAGGCAGAATGAAAAGGCATGAGTTGACTATGATGACATGATATTAAGAAAATTACGGGGTGAGAGAGATATACCGGGAGAAGTAGGAAGAAGTAGGAAGGGAGCAAATTATTAGGATGGGGCAAATTATCGCACATATAAGAGGTGCGAAATAACTTTTCAATAGAGGGGAAAATATAGGAGTGGTGGTAGTAGGTAATGCTTGAATCTTATGCTCATTAGAATTGGTTCAAAGAGGGAATAATCTACACAGTTGGGTATAGAACTCTTTCTTACCTGACTGGGAAGTAGGAGGTGAAGGGCAGATTGGGGGAGGTTGTGGTTAGAAGCAAAACACTTTTTTTCTTTTTTTTTTAGGCAATTGGGGTTAAGTGACTTGCCCAGGGTCACACAGCTAGTAAGGAAGCAAAACACTTTTGAGAGGGGACAAAGTGAAAGGAGAAAGAGGAGGACACAGGGGAAAATAGGATGGAGGGATATACTCAGTTAGTAACCATAATTGTGAATGTGAATAGGATGAACTCATCTAAAAATGGAAGTGGATAGCAGAGTGGATTAAAAACCAGAATCCTACAATATGTTGTTTACAAGAAACAAACTTGAAATAGACACATACACAGAGTAAAGGCAAGGGGCTGGAGCAGAATCTATTATGCTTCAGCTGAAGTTAAAAAAAAAGCAGGGGTAGCAAATCATGGTTTGCAAAAGCAAAAGTAGATCTAATTAGGGGGCAGCTAGGTGGCGCAGTGGATAAAGCACCGGCCCTGAAGTCAGGAGGACCTGAGTTCAAATCCGGCCTTAGATCAAACACTTGACACTTACTAGCTGTGTGACCCTGGGCAAGTCACTTAACCCCAATTGCCTAAAAAACAAAACAAAACAAAAAAAAAAAAACCAAAAGTAGATCTAATTAAAAGAGATAAGCAAGGGAAACTCCATCTTGCCAAAAAATACCATAGAGAATGAAGTGATTTCAATACTAAACATAAATGAGTTACAGAAGGAAATAGACAATAAAACTATACTAGTGGAGGACCTCCACTTTCCCCTCTCAGAATTAGATAAATATAACCAAAAAATAAATAAGAAAGAAGTTAAGAAGATCAATAGAATTTTAGAAAAAGTAGACATGATAGGCCTCTGGAAAGAAATGAATGCCAATAGGAAGCAATACACCTTTTTTTCTCAGCAATTAGTGGCACCTACAAAAGAAGTGATCATGTTAAATTAGGGCATTTAGACATAAAGAGTGATACCATAAGCAAATTAGGGGAATGTGGAATAGTTTACCTGTCATATCTATAGATGAGAAGAATTTATTACCAAATAAAAGATAGAGAACATTAAGGAAGACAAAATAGATAATTTTGATTATATTCAATTAAAAAGTTTTTGCACAAACAAAACCAATGCTGCAAAGATTAGATGGAAAGCAGAAGACTGGGGGGAAATTTTTACAGCAAGTTTCTCTAATAAAGGCCTCATCTTTCAACTATAGAGAGAATTGAATCAAATTAATAATAACATGAATCACTCCCCAATTGATAAATGGTCAACAGATATAAATAGGCAGTTTTAGATGAAGAAATCAAAGCTATCTCTAGTCATATAAAAATGCTTTAAGTCACTATTGATTAAAAATGCAAATGAAAACAACTCGGAGGTACCATTTCATACCTTTCAGATTGGCTAATATGACAGAAAAGGAAAATGATCAATGTTGGAGGGGATATGGGAAAACTGGGATACTTGAAAGCACTGTTGGTGGAGTTGTGAACTGATCCAACCATTCTGGAAAGCAATTTTGAACTATGCCCAAAGGGCTATAAAAGGTGCTTACTCTTTGACCTAATAATACCACTACATGGTCTGTATCCCAAAGAGATAAAAAAAGAGAAAGGACTTATATGTACAAAAATATTTATAGCAGCTCTTTTTGTGGTGGCAAAGAATTGGAAATTGAAGGAATGCTCATTAATTGGAGAATGACTGAACATATTGTCACATATGATTGTGCTGAAATTCTATTTTGAAATAAGAAATGATGAGCATTATTGCTTTCAGAAAAACATGAAAAGACTTACATGAACTAACACAAAATGAAGTGAGCAGAATCAGAAGAGTGTAAACAGCAAGAGCTATATTGTGCAAGGATCAACTGTGAATGACTTAGCTATTCCCAGCAACAGTAAAATCCAAGACAACAAACTGCCTCTTGACTGAAAGATGGCTTGAGTGTGTGAATTCATTCCAGGCAACTCTGCCTTGGCATTCCTAGGGTCCTAGAACCCCTAATACCTCTATCCCAAACCTCTTCATTTATAAGTCTTTCAGCTCTGGTTTCACCAGCAATTTATTCAGTTCCTTATAAAGAAGTGGATTTAGAGTCACTTCAGCTCCAACTTATTACTGCTTCATTGGGAGACTGGAGTAATGGGGAGCTGATAGGATTAGTCTGCAGCTGGGGAAAGTAGGTTGGTCTTCAGGTGTGGCTGATCATGCCCCTCTCTGGCTATTAAGGAATGATAATTGCTTGATGGGCATCAGCTGCCTCTAGTAATCTTGGCTAGAAAATCAGAACCATCCAAATTGTGATCCACCATCCTCAGATTTTTTTCTCTACCCCCAGGAAGGTCCCAGCCCAAGCATGTTCTTTTTTATCGGCAAATAAAAATAAGGGTCCTAGGTTAGCAAACAAGTACCCCAGGGGCTAGGAGTGATTATTTACAACTACACCTGGAGTTCAGACAGAGAAAGTTTCCTTTGAGCTAGAGGGTTTGGCAAAATGGGGACTAGGATGGACTACATAGTAATCTTGGTTATCAAATAATACAGCATAATACTAATTTTCCTTAACCTGGAGGAAGCAGGATCTTCCTTGAGTCTAAACCAAGCAGAATTAATGGTGGGAAATGAAAGAGTTGGAAATTCTGGACCTTCTAAGACTGGAGATATTTTTGAAAGAATTTTTTGTTTTGTTTTGTTTTTGCTCCAGATCTGATTAGCATCTGAGAAAGAAAGAGCCTACTTAGGGTACTTAGATGCTGAGATTTCTGGTCATGATTTTATCCTGGAAGAAGCATAATGTTATTGGAGTGGAAATTAACTTCAAGTCTGATAGTCTAAGCCCCTCCCCCTTTTGTATTTTAATAATATTTCATTTCTCCCAATTACACATAAAAATAATTATTAACATTCTTTTTTTTTTTAAATTTTGAGTTCCAAATTCTCTCTCTCTCTTCCCCATGAGTTTATCCTGGGGGCAGTAGAGATGTCTTGGATTCCAAACCAAATAGAGAAACTGGCGGGAAAGGAAGAGTTAGAAATTCTGAGCCTTGTATAAAGCAAGGTTTTAAAAGGACTTTTTAGCTTTTTAAAAATTTTAAGCTAAAAGAATTGAAATGGTATTACATTGTGTTTACAGTAGAAGTGGGGGGAAATAATAACTTAAGAATGATAGCTTTGATAGGAAAACAAAAATCCCTAATCTGTGCCTAATAAGAAACAACATTTAAAAAACAGATATACATAGAACAAAAGAGTTCATAGGATACTAATGTATTATGCTTTAAATAAATCCAAAAATGCGCAAGTATAAACCATAAACCATCAGACAATACAAAAACAAACATTGGAAAAATAAAAAGGGATGATCAAGGAAACTATATTTTGCTGAAAGGAATCATAGGCAACAAACCAAAATAAATAATAGTTATATGCTTAAATGTCTTAGCATCCAAATTCATAAGGGAAAGATTAACTGAGCTATGAGAAAACACAGACAGTGACATAATAGAGACAGGATACTTGAATGTCCCTCTCCCAGTTTTCTATAACAAAAGATAAAATAAGGAACTGAATAAATTGCTGGGGAAACCAGAGCTGAAAGACATAAATGAAGAGGTTTGGGGTAGAGGTATTAGGGTGTTGGGACCCTGAGAATGCCAAGGCAGAGTCGCCTGGAATGAATTCACACACTCAAGCTGTCTTTCAGTCAAGAGGCAGTTTATTGTAATGCCAATAGAAGCAGACGAAGTTCCTTTCGAGACCTTACAACTTAATGGGGGTGAATCTAGAGCTTATATAGAAAAGGGCATGGGAAAGGAATGTCAGGGATGCTAATTAGGTAATCTAGGGGTCCAGGTGTCTTTGGGAGCTATGGATGAGAAAGTATAGGGAGTATACCAGACATTGAGGGAGTTGTCAGAGGCATGGACCTTGGGGACCTGGTGCCAAGAGAGTCCTTAGGCCAGCCAGGGACAAAAATCCTTGGGCCAGACACCCCTCTGTCTGTCCTTTATCTAAGGAATTACAGGGTCAATTCTGTCTGTGTCTATAGCAAGGAGAGAATTTTCTCACGGGGGAGGGGTCTGGGTTACTTTCAGAGACATGGTCTTGGGGCTTTTTGGGGTCCAGGTCCCATCACCTCATCAATAAGCATGTTCAAAATGTGACTGCAAAAGAATTGAAACATTTCTCAGGACTATATGGAATTTTTATAAAAACTGACCATGTGTTAGGGAATAGAGATTGCAAACAAATATAAATATGAAGAAATAGTTAATATATCCTTTACACACCATGCACAATAAAAACAGTCACTGTTTTAGGAAGCAGAAACAAAAGCAGAGAGTCAAATGGAAACTTAATCATGAAATCCTAAATAATGAGTGAGTTGATGAAGAAATCATAGAGACAAATCGGTGAAAGAAAATGATAATGATTAAAACAACATATGAAATCTTTTATTATGTATCTAAAGTCGTTCCGGTATGAAAAAAAATCCCTTATAAATTAATAAAATAGAAAAAGAAAGGATTAATGAATTGAATATGCATTTTAAAAATTAAAAAGCCAACAAATAAATCAAGAATAAGCAAAAATGGAGAAATATTAAAACCTATAGAAGAAACAGACAAGCTAGAAACAAAAAAAAACTTTAGAAATGATAAATGAAACTAAAAACTGGTTCTTTGAAAAGGCTAATAAAATTAATAAACATTTACATTTATCAAATAACTTACAGGTATCAAATCAAGTCAACAAATTAGGAAAGAATCAGGGGAAATCATAATAAATTTTC
>NW_020943866.1:777950-782406 GCF_900497805.2 Vombatus ursinus
CTCCTCCTGCTTCTCCTCCTCCTCCTCCTTCTTCTTCTCATCCTTATTCTTGCTCTCCTCTCTCTCTCTCTCTCTCTAGCTCCCTGTCCAACTCTTTCTCTCTCGTGATTGGTTTTCTCTATGCCACTACCTAGTTGCGATTCTATCCTTTCTGTCTTTCCTTTCCCTCATGTCTCTCTCCCACAATTTACATATCTCTCTCTGTTAATCTCTGTTTTGGTATCTCTCTATCTGTCAATCCTACTGTACCTCTCCATGGTCCCTGTTTCTTTGCTGTCTCCTCCATTCTTGTCTCTGACTCCTCCTCCCTTTCTATTTTCTTGTCTTTCTCTTTCTCCTTCACACCCTATGTATTCCTCACCGTTTAATTCTCCCTCTACCTCTCTGTGTTTCTCTCTTTGGCTCCCTCCATTCTCTTTCGTATTTCCCTTTCTCTTAATTCCTTCTTTTTCTCTATCTTGTCTCTCTAACTCAATTGACATGACTCTTTGCATTTGTCTATCTCTCTCTTATCCCACTATCTTTGCTTTTCCTCTCCTATTTTTCTTTATCCCTCTCTATATTTCATCTGTCTCTATTTCTCCACCTATCAGTCACTCTTTCTCCATTTTCAATCTGTCATTTTTCCTTCTGCTCTCCTTCTCTTAAAATTCTTCACTACATCCACTATCCTTCTCCACTATGATGTTTCCCTTTTTCTCTCAGTTTCCCTTCCCTATATGCTTTGGCTCTGTCTTTCCTGTCTCAACCTCTCTTTCTGTAACACTATGTATCTATCTGGCCATCCTTGTCTCTCTGTGTGTGTCTCACAGTGTGTATCTCTTTATATCTCTGTCCCTGACTTGTGGTGACTCTCAGTCTCTCTATATCTCTCGAATTTCTGTCTCTCTCTCACTCTCTATTTACTTTTTATTCTCCCTGGCCTTCTCCCTTAGGTTTTGTTTCATTTTCCCTACCTCCCTACTCCTCCCATGCCACCACAAACTCCTCCTCCTTCTACTTCTTCTAATTCTTCTATTTCTTCTTCTTCTTCATCTTCTGCTTTTCTCTCTCTCTCTGTCTTCTTATCTCTCTGTCTCTCTCGTTCTATTACATCTCTTATTCTCTCTCCTGATTGGTTTTCTCTGTCCCTTTCTTGTAGTGATTCTATCCTAACTGTCTCTCCTGTCTCTCATTTCTCTCTGCCACAATTTACATATCTCTCTCTGTTCATCTCGAATTTGGTGTCTATCTGTCTGCCTATCCTACTATGTCTCTACGTGCTCCCTGGACTCTCGGTAGATTGTGCTGACTTCCTATCTTTCCCTTTGACTCAAATTGCTGTCTCCCCCTCACTCCCTATTGACTTTTACATTCCCTTGCATTCTTAGGTTTTGTTTCATTTTGCCTACTTCCCTACTCCTCCACCACCACATCCTCCTCCTTTGCCACCTACACCTCCAAAACCATCTACTTCTGGTAATTGTTCCTCTTCTCTCTCGCTGTCTCTCTGTCTCTCTCTCTGTCTCTCACAAAATTACATCTCTTTTTCTCTCCTGATAGGTTTTCTCGCTCCCATTCTTGCTGTGATAACATCCAATGTGTCTCTCCTGTGTGACATGTCTCTCTCCAACAATTTATATACCTCTCCCTGTTCATCTCAAATTTGGTGCCTATCTGTCTGTCTAATCTACTATATCTCTCCGTGCTCCCTGTTTCTCTTTTGTCACCTCCATTTTTGTCTCTGACTTGATCTCCCTTTCTATTTCCTTTTCTATTCCTTTCCTCTTCTTACCCTATATGTTCCCCACTGTCTAATTCTCTCTCTTTCTCCCTAAATCTCTGTCTCTGTCCTTATATCTCTGACTCTCTCCATTGTTTTATCTATGTCCTTTTCGCCTCATTACTTCCTTCTTTCTGTCTTGTCTCTCTCCCTCCATTGATGTGTCTCAGTGTCTCTGTCTCTCTCTCCTTTCCTACTCTCATTGCTTTTTGTCTAGTATCTCTGTCTCTCCCTCTCTATCCTTCCTCTCTCTTTCTGTTTCTCCATCCATCCTTCACTCTCTCCTTTTTCAATCCATCATTATGTTTTCCACAATCTCTCTCTTCTAATTCTTCTCTATCTCCCATTTCCATCTCCATTATTATATTTCTTTCCCTGTTTCTCTGTTTGCCTTCGCCTCTTCCCTTGTGCTCTGAATTCCTCTCTCACCCTTTTCCCCCTGCCATGCTATATCTCTTTCTTTCCTTCCTTGTCTATCTCTCTGTGTCTCACACTGGGTCTCTGTCTTTCTCTCTCCATGACTGGAGCTTGTCTGCTATCTCTCCCTATGTCTCAATTTCTATCTCTCTCTCACTCCCTATTTACTTTTTCCTCTACCTTGCTTTCTCCCATAGGCTTTGTTTCATTTTCCCTGCCTACCTACTCCTCCACCTCCACCTCCTCCTCCTCCTCCTACTCCTCCTTCTATCTTTCTCTCTCTTTCTTTCACTGGCTTTCTCTCTGTCTATCTTTCTCTCTCTCTTTGCCTCTCTTTCTCTCTCCTGATTGTTTTTTTCTACATCCCTTTTAGTTCCAATTCTACCCTATGTCTCCTCTCTATCATAATTCTCTCTCACAATTTACAAATCTTTTTCTACTCATTTTTGTTTTCCTGTCTCTTTGTCTGCCTCTCCTACTGTCCCTCTCCATGCTCCATCTTTCTTTTCTGCCTCCTGAATTCTTGTCTCTAACTCTCCCTCCCTTCTTTTTCCTTTTCTTTCTCTTTCCTATTTTCACCGTGTCTCTTCCTCGCAATCTAATTCTCACTTTCTCTCTTTCTCTCTCTTTCTCTCTCTGGCACCTTTCATTCTCTTTCTCTTCTTCCCTTTCTCTTCATTCCTTCTTTTTGTCTGTCTTGTCTGTCTCCCTCAATTGACAGGACTCTTTGCATCTGTCTCTCTCTCTTCCCTGACTATCTTTGCTTTTCCTCTCCTATCTTTCTTTATCCCTCTCTATTTTCCATCTCTGTCTCTGTTTCTCCATCCATCACTCACTCTTTCTCCATTTTCAATCTGTCATTTTGCCTTCTACACTCCCTCTCTTACAATTCTTCACTACATCCCCTTTCCTTCTCCATCATGAGGTTCCCCTTTTTCTCTCAGTTTCCCTTTCCCTATACTCTTTGGCTCTGTCTTTCCTGTCTCAACATCTCTTTCTGCCACACTAAGTCTCTTTCTGTCCATCCTTGTCTGCCTGTGTGTGTCTCACCCTCTGTATGTCTCTCTATTTCTGTCCCTGACTTCTGGTGACTCTCTGACTCTCTCTATGTCTCCAATTTCTGTCTCTATCACTGCCTATTGACTTTTTCATCTGCCTTTCATTCACCTTACTTTTTGTTTCATTTTCCCTACCTCCCTACTCCACCGCCACCCCCTCCTCCTCCTCCACCGCCACCGCCTCCACCGCCTTCTACTTCTTCTAATACTTCTTTTTCTCTCTCACTGTCTCTCTGTCCTGCGCTGTATTACGTGACCTTTTCTCTCCTGCTTGGTTTTCTCTGTCCATTTCTTGTTGTGATTCCATCCTGTCTGTTTGTCCTCTCTGTCATGTCTCTCTCCCACAATTTATATATTTCTCTCTGTTGATCTAGGATTTGGTGTCTAACTGTCTGTCTATCCTACTGTGTCTCTCTGTGCTCCCTGTTTTTCTTTTGTCACCTCAATTTTTGTCTCTGACTCCCTCTCCCTTTCTATTCCTTTTCTATTCCTTTCCTCTTCTTACCCCACATCTTCCCCATTGTCCAATTCTCTCTCTTTCTCTCTAAATCTCTGTCTCTGTCTTTATATATCTGACTCTCTCCATTGTTTTATCTATTTACTTTTTGCCTCATTCATTCCTTCTCTCTGTCTTGTCTTTCTCCCTCAATTGATGTGTCATTGTGTCTCTCTCTCTCTTTTTCCTACTCTCATTGCTTTTTGTCTCCTATCTCTGTCCCTCCGCTCTATCTTTCCTCTCTCTTTCTGCTTCTCCATACATCCTTCACTCTCTCCTTTTTCAATCCATCATTATGTTTTCCACAATCTCTCTCTTCTAATTCCTCTCTATCTCCAATTTCCATCTCCATTATTATATTTCTTTCCCTGTTTCTCTGTTTGCCTTCGCCTCTTCTCTTGTGCTCTGAATTCCTCTCTCACCCTTTTTCCCCTGCCATGCTATATCTCTTTCTTTCCTTCCTTGTCTGTCTCTCTGTGTCTCACCCTGTGTCTCTGTCTCTTTCTCTCTCCATGACCTGAGCTGACTTGCTATCTCTCCCTATGTCTCTAATATCTATCTCTCTCTCACTCCCTATTTACTTTTTCCTCTACCTTGCTTTCTCCCGTAGGCTATGTTTCATTTTCCCTGCCTACCTACTCCTCCACCTCTACCTCCTCCTCCTCCTCCTCCTCCTTCTATCTCTCTCTCTCTTTGTTTCACTATCTCTCTCTCTGTCTTTCT
>NW_020943867.1:0-1305 GCF_900497805.2 Vombatus ursinus
GGTGGGACAGGATTTGGCATGGAGATGTCAATGGGGCTGCTGGGAACCAGGGCCCAGGAGAGGAAAGGGAGGCCCAGGAGGGAGGGAGGGTTCTGACGGTTGGGTAGGCCCACGCTCCAATGCTGCATGTATTCTGTGGCCTGGAATACTGAGTTCTGCCAGGATAGGAGCTTGGGGGATCTAAGTGGTGGCTGCCTGAGCATCAGGAGGGGTCAGTGCTCATGTCCACGGATGGAGGGTAACAGGAGGCTTGCTCAGCCTGGCTTTTGCTTACTACTGATCCCCTCCCCTGGTGCACCATCTCTCAGCTACCTCCCAATTCCCTGTCCTCCCCTTCTGCCCCAAATTCTGGGAGGCCAAGCTCCAGTCCAGCTTCAGTTTGAGACGTTGAGACTTTGGAGACACCCTCCTGAGCCCGTCTCCTCAAGCTCTGTCTCCCCAGTAGGCCTAGGGAGGCTGGCCCATGCTGCTTAGCCCCTCAGCCTAGTGGGGCACGGTACCTGTGGCCTCATTGCTCTGGCCAGGGCGGCACAGGAAGGCCTGGGAGCTCAGTGGTGGGAGGTAGAGGGTTCCCCAGATCTCCAGATTTCTACTGGAAGGTGCTTTGGGGCTCCAGGGGCATGAGGAGACTGAGGCCCAGAGTGGAGGCTGGACTTGGTCACAGGCCCATGTGGACATAGCTGAGCTGGACCTGAAGCTGAGAAGCTGCCTTCTCCCTAAAAGCCTTGCCTCACCAAGGAGGCAAGGAGGGCCCTCCACTTTGGGGAAGCAAAGGTTCTGAGCAAGTGACAGGGTGGGCCCAGAGGGCTGAGATGAGCAGCTCCAGAAGGCCTGGCCTCAGATCTTCACTGCCCCTCGCCTCCCTTCTCTCCACCCCCCACCCTGCCCCAGCCAGGGAGACATCCTGAGTTAGCAGCCTGGCTCCCCAGCCCAGCAAGTGCTGCACCTTGCTCAGTCTCACGCCCCCTGAGAGGTCTGGAGATGCTAATTCTCAAGGCCAGGGCCCGGGGGGCCCACACCCAGGAGCAGAAATACCTGGCCCCAAAACGTTTTGTGGCTTCCTCCAGGAGAATGTCAGCTGCTCCCAGCTGGAGCTCAGTAATGTTGAGGGATTGCTCCTCAGGAAGGTCACACAGAGTATCCTCTGGGGCTGGGGGATGGACCGAGTGACCTCTAATGTCATTCCAACTCAGAAACGCTGTGGTACTGCAAGCTCCTTGAGGGCAGGTGCACTCAGCAACCAGGACAAGCAATCCAAAATTTAAAGAGATTATTAGGAAGGAGGGAGGGAGGGAGGGAGGGAGG
>NW_020943868.1:0-1997 GCF_900497805.2 Vombatus ursinus
TCTTCCAATTGTGCTGCTGAATAAAGGTGGAGAAAATCAAGGGACTATTCCTGCTGGATGTACTACAAATTTGTTACACACATTCAATGGCTCTCTTATTACCGCATAGAAAACCTTTTATACAAGTCTTATAAACTAACTATCCCCACGTTCCATAGCAGCTCTTCCAAACCTTTTCATCCCTTCTCAAACCCCCCATGACCCCTAAGATCTCAGCTGAGAAACTTTCCTCATCTCTTACAGAAATCAAGTTAGGTCTTTCAAGCTGTGTTCTTGCTTCTTCCTTCTCTCTTATCTTAAAACTAGCATATGCCTTTTGACAATGTCTCCTCTTTCACCACTGTTTCACTTGATGAGGTGTTATTATGCATTAATGAGGCCATATTCTTTACCTGCTCAAGCAATCCTTTTCCACCTCTCTCCTCCAACATATTGCTTCCTCTCTCATCCTCATTCTGTCACTTATTTTGAACCTCTCCCTGTCTACTAGATCATTCCCTACTGGTTACAAACATGCTAATGCCTTCCCCATTCTCAACAAGCCATCATTCATTTCTTCCATCCCCACTGCCAACCTGTATCTCTTATTCTGTTTGTGGCTAAACTCTTTGAAATGGCTATCTACAATAGGTGCTTCTGCTTCCTTGGTACTCTCTTCAAACCCCTTATAATTTGCCTTCCAAATTTATCATTCCACCAATACTACCACCTTCAAAGTTATTAGTGATCTTCTAGTTGCTAGATCCAATGCTCTCGACTCACCCCTCCTTCTCCTCAACCTCTCTGCATCCTTTGACACTGCTGATCACACTTTCCTCCTGGGACGTTATTTTTTTCTCTAGTTTTTTTCCTCTCCCTAGAGACAACACTCTCTGCTGGTTTTCCTATAAACCCAACTGCTCCTCATTCACCTTCACTAGATCATGCCCTCTGACTGCTCTAACTGTAGGTATCACACACAGTTCCATCTTTGGCCCTCTTCTCTTTCCTCTTTATACTGTTTCTCTTTTTGATCTCACCAAAGTACATCAATTTAATACTCAACTCTGTCCTGATAATTTTTACTTTTTTTTATTTTCGTTTTTTTTTTTTTTTTGCTTAGGCAGTTGGGGTTAAGTGCCTTACCCAGGGTCACACAGCTAGTAAGTGTCAAGTGTTTGATCTGAGGCTGGATTTGAACTCAGGTCCTCCTGACTTCAGGGCCGGTGCTCTATCCACTGCACCACCTAGCTGCCCCTTGATGATTTTTAATTCTTCTTATTTTGCCCCAACCTGTCTACTCACCTTCATTTCTACTTACCTTGCATCTTCAACTGTCTTTCAGGAATTTGGAATGGGATGTCCAACAGAGATTTCACCTCAATATGTCTATAACCAAACTCACCTGTCTTCTTAAATCTCCTCCTGTCATCTATATTACTGTAGAGTACACCATCAACCCTCCAACAGGCTAACAACCTAGGTGTTATCTTTGGCTATGCATAATCTCTCACTCCACATGTCATATCTGTGTCCAAAGCCTTTAGTTGCCACTTTTGCAAAATCTCTACACTATGCCCCCTTCTTTCCAAGAACAGTGCCACCACTCTGCTGCAAGCTTTCATCACCTCATACATGCACTGGTCTTGTATTGCAAGAGCTCATTCTTGTGTTTTTCTTTCCTCAAGTCTCTCCTTAGTCCAATCCATCCTCTATTCAACCACCAAAGTGATTTTCCTAAAACACAAGTCTAACCATCTCCTCCCCAACTCAATTAACTCCAAAGCCTCCATATCACCTCATAGATTAAATACAACGTCCTGCATATGGCATTCAATGCCCTTTATAACCTAGGCACCTCTTGTGTTTTCAGTCTTCTTACACTTTACTCCCTTCCACTTATTGTTTGATCTTGTGAGAAAGGTCTCCTTGCTGTTCCATGACCAAGATACTCCATCTCTTGACTCCAGTCATTTTCTCTGCCTATCCAACATGCCTGGTATGATTTTCATCCTTAC
>NW_020943869.1:0-6006 GCF_900497805.2 Vombatus ursinus
TATGAAAGACCTTTGAAGAAAACTGAATGGGAACAGAAAGGAGTATAGACACATGGTGCTTTATGGAAATTCACATTGTGCAAATTGGACTTTATGTAAGGAATTCTATAAGAAATCTGCATTCCAGGAAATCACCTATGTAAACTTTACCATAGTGTAGTGGGATCTCTTTCTGCTCCTGCCCCTCAAGTTGGTGCTCTGTGGCCTCCTAATGATGGGGTATGGGCCCAAGCCCAGATCTTCGCCCCTTGCCCCAAAGGGAATCTGGTTCCCATTTATCTATGGGCCCAGCTCCTCATCTCCCTTTGAAAGTCCTAGCCCTACCTTTTTGATCTTATTCAGATGTGCCTTCACCCCTTGCCCTACAAAGAATCTGGCTCCCATTTGTCTACAGGCCCCAGAAAACCCTTAAACTTTTCTTACTGTGGTTTCAAAGGATTCCTTATTGACTCCCCTTATCTCCCTTTGAAAGCCCTAGCCCCACCTTTTGATCTTATTCAGATGCCTTTCAAACTTCTTCCTTCTAGTACCTCTCATTATTAGACATTCCAATGGGAATTCTCACCTGGACCCTTTTCCCAGCCCCTTCCCTGGTCACCCAAAGTTACTTTAGTGTATATAAGATCCACCCTGGCCCCCATTTAAAAGCTGAGCTTTTCTCATCCAGATTCTCCTTATGGGCATCACCTGGCCTATATGGTTTATCTCTAATAAACTTTTTCTCTGGCTGAAAGAAGATTTGGGTTGAATTCATTCAGGTAGGGCCACATGTCACAATCTCGGGGTCCCAGCACCCCTTGAACTCTAGATCTCACCACTCCCACCACCAACTCCCTCCCCCAAAGAAAAAACTAAAAAAAAAGTCCTCCAAGTAAAAGCAGAGGAACAGATCTGCAGAGAGACAGCCACCACCATTGCTGAATCGGGACCTGGCTTGAGACCTCTAATGCTGAGAGAGGAGACCTTGGTTTCAGTCTGCCCACCCACCCAAGAGTTTGGTTCGTGCATTTTGTTATTTTGTCCATCCAAGTTGGGGTACCATTTATCTGTCCCTGGTTCCCATCGTGTGTGGCCTGACCTCTCCTGAATGTTTCCATGTGCAGCCCCCATGTGCCTCCCTGCCAGCATGTTCTTACTTTCGATTCCAGACAGGCCCTCATGTGGCTGGCTCCACCAGCCATATGTTCCTCCTTCCGCTCTTGCTTCGCCAGACCCCACGTGTCCTTGAACCATGTCTTGGCCCCTCCTCCATGGGGCTAAAGTCCCCTTCCTGCCTCCCTCCTGACCTTTTCCACATCCATGAGCAAATTCACATTACATGAAGGTTCTGTGGAATGGTCCGCTTAAATTGTTGTTATTGTTTAGTATTTATTTAGTATTTTATTTTCCCCAAAAAATATGCAAAAACAAATTTTAAGATTCATTTAAAAAATTTTGAGTTTGAAATGTACCCTCCTCCCTCTCGACTCCCCTCCCCCCACTGAGCAGGCAAGGTATCCAATATGTTATACATGTTGAGTCTTGCAAAACATATTTCTTTTTTTTCTAGCCAAAGACAAGGTTTATTAGAACATTTGCTACATTGGGCCGACTCTTAAGGAGTGTGAACATTAGTGATCTATTGGTTAGATTACAAAAATCTGCGCAGTGGCTAGATTTCAAGAATCTAAGCCAAAACATATTTCTTTATTAGTCATGTTGTAAAAGAAAACACAGACCAAAAAACAAAATCCTGAAGAAAAATAAAGAAAGTAAAAAAAAAAAGTAAGCTTCTTTCTGTATTCAGACATCATCAGTGCCTTCTCGGGGGATGGATAGCATTTTTCATCCTAAGTACTTCAGAGTTCTCTTGGATCTTTATGTTACTGAAAATAGCTAAGTCGTTCACAGCTGATCATCTTATAATATTGCTGCTACTGTGTACCATGTTCTCCTGGTTCTACTCATTTCACTTTCCATTAGGTCATGTAAGTATTTCCAGGATTTTCTGAGACCATTCTGATCATCATTTCTTATACCATAATAGTTTTCCATCACAGTTACAGACCACAACTTATTCAACCATTCCCCAATTGATGCTCATCCCCTCAATTTCCAGTTCTTTGCTACAAGGAAAGAGCTGCTTTAAATATTTTTGTAAGTATAGGTCCTTTTCCTTTTTTTCAAAATATCTCTTTTGGGATTCAGACCTAGTAGTGATATTGCTAGGTCAAAGGGTATGCATGGCTTTATAGCCCTTTGGGCATAGTTCCAAATTGCTCTACAGAATGGTTGAATCCCTTCAGGACAGTGCCTTAATGTCTCAATTTTCCCACATCCACTCCATCATTTGTCATTTTCCTTTTCTTTTATCTTAAGCAATCTAATACAAGTCAGGTAGGAACTCACAATTTTTAATTTGCATTTCTCCAATCAATAATGATTTAGAGCATTTTTTCATATGACTATAGATTGCTTTGATCACTTCATCTGAAAACTGGTCATATTTTTGATGGTTTATGTGGTGGGGAATTGCTCCTATTTCTATGCATTTGACTCAGTTCTCTATATATTTGAGAAATGAGGCCTTTATCAGAGGACCTTGGCTTCAAGAAAATTTTTTTTATCAGTTATGATTGCTAACTGTATTTCTCTCCATCCTATTTCCCCCTTTGTTTATTGTATTCTGTCTCCTTTCACCCTAACCCTCCTCAAAAGTGTTTGGCTTCTACCACCTCCCCTAGTCTGCCCTCCCTTCTATTACACACCCCTTCCCTTCCTACTTTCCTGTAGGGTAAGATAGATTTCTATACCCATTGTGTGTGTGTGTGTGTATGTTATTCCCTCTTTGAGCCATTTCTGATGAGAGCAAGGTACAACTGTTCCCTACCACCTCCCCACTCTTTGCCTCCACTGTAAAAACTCTTTCTGGCCTCTTTTATGTCAGATAATTTACCCCCATTCTACCTCTCCCTTTCCCTTTCTCCTAGCACATTCCTTTCTCACTCCTTTATTTTATTTTTTTTAGATTTCATCCCTTCATATTCAACTCGCACCTTTCCATTCCATCTATTTATACTCCTTCTAACTGCCCTAATGGTGAGAAATTTCTTGTGAGTTACAAGTATCATCTTGCAATGCAGGAAAGTAAACTATTTAACCTTATTAAGTCCCTTGTATTTCCCTTTCCTGTATACCTTGTTATGCTTCTCTTGAGTCTTTATTTGAAAGTCAAATTTTCTATTCATCTTTTTTGGTCTTTTTTTAATCAAATATTTTATTGATAATCTAATATTGAAAACAAGTATAATCCTTAAGATTTGTTTTGCTCCTTTTGACAGTTTAATAAATTCCAAACAGTAAAATATCATAACTTTTTTTCTTTAGTATTTTATTTTTCCCCAGTTGCATGTAAAAACAATTGTTAACATTCCTTTTCGACAAATTCTCTCCCTTCTACCCTCCCCACACACCCTCATTGAGAAGGTAAGCAATTTGAAATAGATTATACACGTACAGCCATGCAAAACATATCCGTAATAGTCATGCTGTGAAAGAAAACAGACAAAAAAGAAACTCAAGGAAAATAAAGTTAAAAAATACTTCTGTCTATTTAGACACCATCAGTTCTTTCTCTGGGAATGGAGAGCATTTTTCACTATAAGTCCTTCAGAGTTGTCTTGGATCTTTGTATTGTTGAGAATACCTAAGTGATTCAGAGCTGATCATCTTACAATATTGTTACTTTGTACTCAGTACATTTCACTTTGCATCAACTCATGTAAGCATTTCGAAGTTTTTCTCACAGCATCCTGTTCATCATTTCTTCTAATACAATAGCATTTCATCCTAATCACATACCACAAGCTTGTTCAGCCATTCCCCAATTGATGGGTATCCCCTCAAGTTCTAATTCTTTGCCCCCAGAAAAGAGCTGCTATAAATATTTTTGTACTTATAGTTCTTTTTCCTTTTTGGTTTTTATCTCTTTAGGGATATATATCTAGTAGTTGTATTGCTAGGTCAAAGGGTATGAATGGTTTTATAGCCCTTTGGGCATAGTTCCAAATTGCTCTACAGAATGGTTGAATCCATTTATATCTCCACCAACAGTGCATCAATGTCTCATTTTTCCCACATCCCCTCCAACATCTGTCCTTTTCCTTTTCTGTCCTATTAGCCAACCTAATAGGTATGAGGTAGTACCTCAGAATTGTTCTAATTTGCATTTCTCCAATCAGTAATGAATTAGAGTATTTTTTTCATATGGCTATATATAGTTTTGATTACTTCATCTGAAAACTGATCATATCTTTTGATCATTTATCTGGTGGGCAATGGCTCTTATTGTTATCAATTTGACTCAGTTCTCTATATGTTTGAGAAATGAAGCCTTTATCAGAGAAATGTACTACAAAAATTTTTCATAGTTACTATTGCTAACTGTATTTCCCTCCATCTTATCCCCTCATTAATTCTATTGTCTCTCTCCTTTTCACACTGTCCCTCCTCAAAAATATTTTCCTTCTGACTATCCCCTCCCCCAATCTGCCCTTCCTTCTATCACACCCCTCCCTTTCCGTCCCACTTTCCTGTAGGGTAAGATAGATTTTAATACCTGATTGATTGTGTATGTTATTCCCTCTTTGAGCCAATTCTGATGAGAGTAAGATTCACTCACTCCCCCTTCTCTTCCCCCTCTTCCCCTACACTGTAAAATCATTTTCTTGACTCTTTTATGTGAGGTAATTTACCCCATTCTGTCTCTCCCTTTATCTTTCTTCCAGTACATTCCTGTCTCAACCCTCAATCTTATTTTTCTTAGATATCATTCCTTCATATTCAATTCATACCTGTGCCCTCTGCCTATGTGTACTCCTTCTAACTGCCCTAATAATGAGAAAGTTCTTATGAGTTATGAATATCATCCTCAAATGTAGGAATGTAAACAGTTTAATCTTATTAAGTCCCTTATGATTTCCCTTTCCTGTTTACATTTTTATGCTTCTGTTGAGTCTTGTATTAGGAAGTCAAAGTTTCTATTCAGCTCTGGTCTTCTCATCAGGAAGGTTTGTAGGTCCTCTATTTCACTGAATATCCATTTTTTTCCATTTCTCCATTTTCCATTTCTCCAGCTTTGCTCAATAGGAGTATAGGGGTGGAGGTAGTGGATGGTTGGAGTGATCCAAGACTAAGGATGACAACATGATGATATTCTAGTTGAGGAGAACAGCTTGAAGTAATCGTGGTGGTACTGGGGATGAAAAGGGGGACACACCCTGCAGAGATTATAAGGGGGATGAAATGACAAGATTTATTACATTATTGGACATGGAATTGATGGAGAATGAAGAGGCAGCCCAGCTGTGCAGTGAATACAACACTGCAAGTCAAGTCAGAAACACTCAAGTGTAACCCTGCCTCAGCTAGCTATGTATTCCTGGGAAAGTCATTTAACTGCTTTGTGCCTCTGTTTCCTCATTTGTAAAACTGAGGTTGACTGTGATGTCCCAAGCCATGATTCACCTCACAATGGCCTGAATTCACTCTCCCATATTCTGCTATTCTGTCTCCTTAATTGCTGCCTTGGCCACCCCCTCACCCATCCCCTAAGATAAACCCTGTGCCTATGCTTAGCATAGTGCTGGGCATAGGGTAAGCACCCAAGAAATTCTTGCTCTCACTGGCTCTCTCTCTCTCTCTCTCTCTCTCTCTTTCTTCTCTCACCCCCCCTCCGGGCCCCATCTGTGACCCCTTGGGAAGTCAATATGGAAAATGTACATCTGGAACAGTGCTCTTCTTACCTGGACAGACTGAGGCTGAGAGTATCTGGGGGTGGAACTTTTCTTCAGGAAGTTTGTGGAGCCCATGAGGCCCTTTCCCTTCAGGGAAGCTCCCCAGTCATTCCTTGGATGACGATATTACTCCACTTTGCATCAGGGCCTGTATTGGGGAAAAACTCACAGTACACATACGAATATGTAAACAGTCATACTTGTTGTTCTTTTACAAATTGTCTCTTCCTCT
>NW_020943870.1:0-1070 GCF_900497805.2 Vombatus ursinus
GGATTGGACAGGGGGAGGAGAAGGTACCTGCAAAGTAATGAATGTCCAGAGACTCAAGAGTGCAACCTGAAGAGAATCAAAGACACAGCAGGCCTTGGCATCTGTTTTTCTTAAAACAGAGGTTCTGGGAGGAAGCAGCCAATCAGAGGAAAGGGCCACAGGAGCAGAGTGAATTTCCAGGGCACAGAGACTTCTGTGGCATGGTAGAGAAAGTTCAGACAATCAGGAGTGGACCCTGGAGTGCTTGCAGTGAAGCTTCTGCCCACTTTCTGGGCCACCTGTCCCTTAGATGCTGTGGGGACAACCACTCCTGCATTGTGTCCCGGTGCCCCTGGAGTTAGATTGTTTTCTCTGCTACAGATACTTCTACTCACCCTCCTCTCAAATTTTGTCCCTGGTAAAAAAGTATTCAGTTATGTCTCTACGATGCCAATGGATGGAGGATAGTGAACACACACAGGTACCTAATAGCAAAGGAGGAAGTGAGGAAGCAGCCTTGATGTGCCTGGACATCCATGGATATCCCCTTTGAGATCAATACTGATTCAAGAATAAATGTTGAGGGACCCATATCATTAGCACTTAGTGAGGCAGCTAACCACAAAAAACCCAGTTACCAAGACCCCATGCACCAGTGACCATCTAAGCCAACCTTAGTGAATGCACGTTGTGGGACTTCTCTGGTGCCCACTCTTTACGGCAGCAACCTTCCTCCAAGAACATACCCTTTGCCCCGCTCAGAAGCCATGTAGATTGTTGGTGGGCTCAGAGGCAAGGCTGGAGTTGACCCAATGAAGTGACAAGACTAGACTCATCACATCCTAGCCCTACAGAGCGTGTCTATGTGCTCTGGTTCATCTGTGTGTTGGGGAGAAGGGGAGTGTGGGGGTTACTCTACATGGATTCACCTTTACTGTGATCTCTGATATGGATGGATGTTGAAAGGGGGAAACCTACAGAGGGAGGGTAAAGCCAAGGACTTAGGAATGAGAGTTCATGATGTGATGGTCAGTAGGGACAGGACAAGGGGAGGGGAAAAGGCAGCCTGGAAAGGAAAGGGGTGAAAGGGG
>NW_020943871.1:0-3681 GCF_900497805.2 Vombatus ursinus
ACAGGGAGATATTGAAGATAAGTGAGAGAATGGGAATGATAGAGAGAGCAGTTTGCTGGAGGAAATGGACTAGAAGGGGATCCCTTGTGCAAGGAGAGAGGGATTTGGCCTGCTAAGAAGTAAGCACATCTCTATGTGTGAGACAGGGGTGGAGGGGGAGACAGTGGCAGAAGGCATCTGAGTGATGTGAGAGGAAGAGGAGGGGAGAAGAAGGAGCTCTCAGGGAATGACCTCAATATTTTCAGTACAGTATGAGGCAGGGTTCTCAGCTGAGAGGGTGGATGGATGCAGGAAGGAGCCAACGGAGGTGTGAGGAGGGATGACAATTTTCTGAAGAGCCAATGTGGTGAGAGGGGTAGTGAGTTAATTAGAAAAGTATAAAAAGATTGTCTTGGGTGTCCAGGAGTAGCTTTGTCACCTTTTGGGGAAAAGTAATAGCTGTTTTAGTAGGGAAAGAAGAGGCATGGATCAAATCCATGTTGAGGAGAAATACTGGGAGACATTAGTCCTATCACACAGGACTTGGAATTGAAATTTCAAAATGCCTAGGTGAATTTGACACTAGCCCTTTGTCAATTCACTGTCAATAGTTTTCAGATAGGGAAGAGGGAATGGAATGGCATCTTGGGCCATGCTTTTCATTATTCTCTTAACATAGCATTTGGTAGTGTAATTTGCAGGGGTGTACACATTGATAATGAGGTTGACGCATGCATTGCCATACCTAGTTCTGTGTTTGGGAAGGAAAGTGTAGGAGAGAAGAGCTATTAGACTCACTACCAAGCTGAATGTCTACAGAGCCATTGTGCTGACCCCATTGTATGCCCATGAAATTCTGACATTATACCAGTGCCATGCCAGGAAACTGAATCGCTTCCATCTGAATTGTCTTAGGAAGACTCTGAAGATCACCTTGCAGGATAAGACACCAGACACTCAGGTCCTTTCTCAAATTAAACTGCCAAACATTCAAACTCTGCTTCAGAGAGTGCAACTCTGATGGGCTGGCCATGTTGTTTGAATGCAAAACATATGCTTGCCAAAAAGACTATTTTATGCAGAACTCACACATGGCAAGCGTTCACATGGTGGTCAGAAGAAGCGATACAAGGACACTTTCAAGGTCTCTCTTAAGAATTTTAGAATTGATTGTGTGACATGGGATACACTGATAAATGACCGCCCAGCAAGGTGTGCCCACGTCAGAGAAGGTGCTGTGCTCTGTGAGCAAAGCAGAATTGAAATAGCTCAAAAGAAATGTGAGATGCACAAATTTAGAGAATCTACCCCAAATGTTCACATGGACTATTTGTGTCTGACCTGTGGTAGAATATTTCGAGCTAGTATTGGTCTGATCAGCCAGAGTTCCACATGATGTAACTTGACTCTAGCATAGTGATATGATTTTGGTCCTCTAAAAGAACAAAAGACATAGCAAAGTAATTGTAGGAAGAATGAGGTTTTCTGGGAAGTGATCTCCCTGGACCCAAGTTTTGTAGAGCATCTGCTTTGTTTTCTTTGATTATGATATAGGATTCATTATTGTCCCTGGCGATAATAGACAACCAGTGTTGGTCTGGGTGTGCTGGACCGTAGGTGAGAGGTTTATCAGTTGTGACTGGCTTCATGAGTCGGGGTTTTCTTGGCAAAGATACTGCAGTGGTTTGCACTGGAGTGGTCTCCATCAATAAGATTCACTTTTCTCTGAGCACAAGGACTGTTTCCTTTTTGTCTTTGGACTCCTAGCCCCAGAGCAGAGAGTGGCATGCAGTAGGCTTTTAAGATATGTTTTTAGACCAATTTAGGGCCATTGAAGATTATGTCACAATCTTTTGTTGACATCTGCTGATCAAAAAAGATATTGAAGAATATTATAGAACCGTCTTTTTTTGGTGCCATCTTGTGGACAGACAAAATATTGCTTTGTAATGAAAGTTTTAGGCCAGGGAGGAATATGCTATGCATGCACTTGAGGTCCCTGTCTTATGGCCATTGCAGATATTACACGTTTAGTCCTCCTTCTGGTATCCAAAACCCCGAGTCATTTTAAACCATCTTTTTATTGAATTTTAGCCCATGTTACAGCTTCTTCTTCACTGAGCAGGCAGAATGGAGATAAATAAAATCCTAAATTTATGAAATGAAGAGAATACTGAATTCCTTCAGTGCCACGATGAATTCAGACTAAATCATCAGCATCAAAATTAACTACTAAACTCTCTATCATATCGAAAGTCATCTGATATAGGATAAGCCTTCATACCAGTGGAGATACCACTGAGGTGATTTTTTTTTGGCTGGGCAATGGGGTTAAGTGAGTTGCCCAGGGTCACACAGCTAAGTAAGTGTTATGTGTCTGAGGCCGGATTTGAACCAGGTCCTCCTGAATCCAGGGCAAGTGCTCTATCCACTGTGCCAACTATCTGCCCCCTACTGAGGTGATTTTTACCTTCCACTGCAGCTAGGTGGATAAAGTCTTAATGTTGCCCAATCAAAGGAATCAAAAATTGTGAGGAAATAAATGCAAGCAAAAACAACAACAACAACAACAACAACAGCAACACCTGATCTTTGTTCTGAAGGAAATTTGTGAAAGAAATGTCAAGTTTGACTGAGATATTACCAGTGTGAAATCAGGCATTCAGGGAAATATTTGCCCAGTTGTGCAGGGCTTTTTGCTGTTCAGTTGCTTAGTGATGCCTGACTTTATGTAATACCATGGAATTTTATCCATGGAGTTTTCTTAGCAAAGATATTACTGTGGTTTGTATTTCCTTCTCCAGTGTGCTCCCATTGTACGGATGAGGAACTAAAGTCAATAAGGGTTAAGTGGACTTACCCAAGGTTACATAGCTAGCAAGTGTCTCAGGCCAGACTTGAACTCAGATCTATCTGGTTCCAAACCCAGTGATCTATCCACTGCACCACCTGATTGCCCTTTCCAGGGCTAGTAAAGAAAATCAAACAAACAAATAAACAAAGAATAACCCTGGGAATATACACAACCAGAGAGAGAGGTTACAGCTGTAGTCATTGCCCTTAGTAGGGCTTGGATTCTAATCTGGATTTTGTACTTTCAAATCTCATCTTCTTGCTAAGAGAAGTAATTTTTGTCTATTATATTAATAACCAATGACTAAATTAGGATTGAAGCTTTTTCTATTTCCTCATTCAGAGCCCAGCCATTGTAAGTCAGTCACTGTCTGAAGGACATTGCTGATAAATGAGATTTTCAAATCCTCAGGGAACATGTTCCTTGATCTTGAGCATGTCCTCAATCAAAGAGAAGACCTTATTTCTTTTTTTACTTTTTTTATTAATTTATTTTGATTTATCAATAATCATTTCCATATGTTTTTGAGTTTAAAATTTTTCTCCCCCTTCCTCCCCACCACCCACCCCAAGACAGCACATAATCTGATATAGGCTGTACATTTACATTCATATTAAACATATTTTCACATTAGTGATGTTGTAAGTAGAAATTAAAACCAATAGGAGGAACCATTAGAAAGAGGAAACAAAACTCAACAGAAGAGAAAAAAATTAGCAATTTGGCTTCCATAGTTCTTTCTTTGGGTGTGGATAGCATTTTCCATCACAAGGCCTCTGGAGATGTCTTAGATCCTTGTATTGCCAGGAAGGGTTAAGTTTATCAATATTAGTCATCATGCAAAGTGG
>NW_020943871.1:3781-65700 GCF_900497805.2 Vombatus ursinus
TGTTATTGTGTACAATGTTCTCTTGGTTCTGCTCACTTCACTCAGCATCAGACCATACAAGTCTTTCCAGGTTTTTCTGAAGTCAGACTGTTCATCATTTCTTATAGCACAATAGTACTCCATCACATTCACATATGACAACTTGCTCAGCCATTCCCCAATGGATGGGCATCATCTCAATTTCCAATCTTTGTCACCACAAAAAGAGCTGCTATAAATATTTTTGTACATGTAGGTCCTTTTCCCGTTTGTGTGATCTTTTTGGGATATAGCCCTAGAAATGCTATTGCTGGGTCAAAGGGTATGCACATTTTTATAGCCCTTTGGGCATAGTTCCAAATTGCTCTCTGAAATGGTTGGATCATTTCACAACTCCACCAACAATACATTAGTGTTCCAATTTTCCCACATCTTCTCCAACATTTATCATTTTCCTGTTTTGTCATGTTGGCCATTCTGATAGGTGTGCTGTGGTACCTCAGAGTTGTTTTGATTTGCATTTCTCTAATCAATAGTGATTTAGAGCATTTTTTCATATGACTATAGATGGCTTTAATTTCTTCATCTGAGAACTGTCTGTTCATATCCTTTGATCATTTATCAGTGAGGGAATGGCTTGTATGCTTATAAATTTGACTTAATTCTCTATATATTTTAGAAATGAGGCCCTTATCAGAGAGACTGGTTATAAACATTCTTTCCCAGTTTTCTACCTTCCTTCTAATCTTGGTTGAATTGGCTTTGTTCGTGCAAAAACTTTTCAATTTAATGTAATCAAAATTATCTATTTTGCTTTTTGTAATGTTCTCTATCTCCTGTTTGGTCATGAATTCTTCTGTTCTCCATAGATCAGATAGGTAAACTATTCCTTGCTCTCCCAGTTTGCTTATAGCATCAGCCTTTATATCTAAATCATGAACCCATTTTGACTTTATTTTGGTATATGGTGTGAGATTTTGGTCTATGCCTAGTTTCTGCCATACTCTTTTCCAGTTTTCCCAGCAGTTGTTTTCAAAGAGTGGGTTCTTATCCCAGAAGCTGGGGTCTTTGGGTTTCTCACATAATAGATGACTATAGTCATTGACTACTGTGTCTTGCATATTTAACCTATTCCATTGATCCACCACTCTATTTCTTAGCCAGTAGCAAGCAATTTTGATGATTGCTGCTTTATAATACAATTTGAGGTCTGGAATGTCTAGGCCACCTTCCCCTGCATTTCTTTTCATTAGTTCTCTTGATAGTCTGGACCTTTTGTTCTTCCAAATGAATCAATGTAATAGCATGTTTATTTTTTGTTCTAGTGACAACCAGTACCAGGGGCATTTCCATGTACTTTGTTGTTGAACAGAAAGAGGGGACTATCCCTGAACCTGTGGATCTCTGTGATTTACAGACTGAAAGAAGAGAGTTGTTTTAATGTGCACTTCTCTCATTCTGAGGGATTAGGAACATTTTGTCACAGGGCTATTGATAGCTTGGATTTCTTCCTTTGAAAACTTCCTGTTCATATCCTTTGACCTATTGGAGAATGGCTCTTAATCTTAGAAACTGGAATCAGCTCCCTTTATATCTTGGATATGCAACAGTCCTTAGAGAACTTTACTGCAAATATGTTTTTTTTTCTCACTTAACTGTTACCCCTCATTTTACTGCATTTAATCTGTTTGTGGCAAAAAACATTACAACTCTTTAAAAGCAGAATTCTTCATTTTATTTTCTGTGATTCTCTCTGTTGCTTGCTTTGTCATAACCTCTTCCCTACCCATAAATGTGGAGTAATTTCCTCCTTGCTCCTCTAATTTGCTATTGATTCCCCTTTTACACCTAATTCATGTATCTGTTGGTAGTTTAATTTGGAGGCAGTGAGAGGTGTTGATGACCTATCAAATTTCTGGCAAACTGCTTTTCCCTTATCCCATCTGGTTTTTTTTTAAATCAAATAGTGTGTCCTACCCACACCTCCCTCCCCCTACCTGCTGTCTTTGGCTTTATTAAACACAATTTTATTTAGTTTGTTTGCTTCTGTACATCGCATACCTAATCTTTTCCATTGATCAACTTTTCAATTTTTAACAAGGTGAAATTGTTTTCTGGGCAGACAGGTCTTCTGTGGGGCCAGAAGTCAGGAAGAATCATCTTCTTGAGTTTAAATCTGGCCTCAGACACTTAGTAGCTATGTGACTTTGGGCAAATCATTTAAACCTGTTTCCCTCAGTTCCTTATTTGTCAAATGAGCTTCAGAAGGAAATGGCAAACCACTCCAATATCTTTGCCAAGAAAACCCCAAATGTGGGCAGAAAAAGTCAGACAGCACTAAACACAACAGCAATTGTTTTCATAATTGCTTATTTGTAATATTGTGTGGATCTGCTACTGATATTCACTAACCCAAACCCCTTCCTTTTCTCCTTCCCCACCTCCATTATTACCCTTGAGATACTTGACTCCTTTTTTATTGATGTTTTCTGTTTCTTACATCACCAGGGTATCCCATATATCTCTCCCTCTCCCCATCCTCAAGAGCCATGCCATGTGATAAATCATATTTCTTGTTTTAGGAAGGAAAAGAAAAGTGAGCACAACTGATCAATGCATTGGGGGAAAAGTGTGCAATGTGTAACACCTGTGGATCTCTCACTTCCTGAATGGGGTAGGGTGATGGTGTCTTCTCCTGTTTCCTTTTCATTCCCACTTGATGTTTAACATTTTGTTACAGGTACTTTTAAATTTTTGCTGACTCATTCTTTCCATTTCAATTGTTGGAGTTACTGTGTATATATACTGTTTTCTTGGCTCTGTTTAATTCACTTTGTATCAGTTCACAAAGATCTTTCCATACTTCTTTGTACTTATCACACATATCATTTCTTACTTACAGTAAGTAGCAGTATTCCATGCCTTTCCTGTTACATGTCTTGTTTAGCCATTCCCTAGTTGACGAGCATCTACTTTCTTTCCAAATCATAGCTGTGACAAAAAGTGGTGTTATAAGTATTTTGAAATATATGTGGATTTTTTGTTATTAATGGCTTCATTGGGTTGTAATGGAGTCTTTGTTTTAAAGGCTTTGGGCATTTTTCTTTCCTTCTTGGCATAATTTCAAATTGCTTTCCAAAATGGGTGTGTCATTTCACAACTCCTCCAATGTGGTATTAGTATGTGTATATCCCTACACCCTTGTTTAGATATCAAAAACATATTTGTGCCATAAAAGGAATTTGATAGGACTCCTTCTTTACCTGTTGTTTCAAATACTTAAATAGTATTGGGATGAAATGTTTTTAAATATTTGGTAGAATTCACTTTCCCAGTTGATCTGGTCCTGGGAATTTTTTCCTAGCAATCTCGTTTATGCCTTGTTCAATACTTTTTTCTTTTAAGATAAGGTTATTTATGTATTCTATTTCCTCTTCTTTTAACATGGGCAGTTTATGTTTTTGTTAGTATTCATCCATGTCACGTTGATTGTCAGTTTTGCTGGCATAGGTTTGGGCAAAATAACTCCTAAGTGTTGTTTTAATTTCCTCTTATGCATACACTCTTTTGTTTTTGAGACTGGTAATTTGGTTTTCTTCTTTCTTTTTGTTCATCAAGTTACCCAAAGGTTTATCTGTTTTTGTTAGTATTTTGATAAAAGCAGTACCTGCTTTTATTTTATAATTTTATTTTTTAAACATTTTCTTAATCTCACCTTTGATTTAGAGATTTCCAATTTGATTTTGAATTGGGGATTTTTTCATTTGTTCTTTTTCTACTTTTCTACATTTCATGCCCAGTTCCTTGATCTCCTCTTCCTTTGTATTATGGATGTAAGAATTTAGAGATAGAAATTTCCCTTAAGTACTGTTTTGGGAGCATCCCACAAATTTTGATATGTTGCCTCATTGTTGTAATTCTCTTTAATGAAATTATTGGTTGATGCTATGTTTTGTTCTTTGACCCACCCATTCTTTAGAACTGGATATTTTACTTTCCAATTAATTTTTAATCTGTGTTTCTACATCTCTGTAATGATATTGCATTGTGGTCTTTAAAAGGTACATTTAATATTTCTGTTTTTCTCCATTTGGTTATGAAGTTTTTATGCCCTTATATATGTTCATTTTTTGTGAAGATGTCATATAGAGCTGAGAAAAAGTTATATTCCATTCTGTTTCCATTCAATTTTCTCCAGAGTCCTATCACGTCTGACTTCTGATATTCTTTTCCTCTCCTAACTTCTTTTTTGTTATTTTATGCATAGATTTGCTTAATTCTGAGAGGTGAAAGTTGTGGTCACCCCTTAGTATAGTTTTACTGTCTATTTCCTTCTGCAAATCATTTAACATTTCCTTTAAGAAGTTGGATACTTTGCCATTTGGTGCATCTTTGGTTAGTATTGATATTATGTTATTGTCTGTGGTACCTTTTAGCAAGATGTAGTTTCCCTCTGTGTCTCTTTGAATTAGAACGATTTCACCTTTTGGTTTGTCTGAGATCATGATTGCTACAACTGTTACCTTTTATACTTCAGCTAAAGCCCAAGTGTCTGTTTATGGGGGGGGGGGGGGGGGATTGTCTGAAACTTCAGGCCTTTCACACTGCTGTGTTCAGAGCTAGTTTGGGAGTTTGAAAGTTTTTGGTGGTTCCAAAGTGATGCATTTGGGGAGAGGTTTGGTCGCTGCTTTCCTGGTCTGTGCTCTGGGCTTTACCCAGGAAGAACCCCTGATCCCTTGGGACTGTAATGGATCCTGCTGCACCTCAGGGCCCTGTTCCTTTGGACTGTAAGTGATACTGTTCCTCAGGATCCCTGACCCCTTGTGACTGAAAATGATCCTGCTCCTCAGGGTCCCTGCTCCCTCTTGCCAGAAAGTTTTCCTCTCTGCCCTTGAACTGTGGCCCACAAGTCTGTATAGGCAATGGAGTGTCCAAACAGCTTCCAAGTTTTCCCTTGGGATAGTTGAAGTTTCTCTTGCTGCTTCCATTAAAGGTGGTTTATATTCCCTGTGGTACCACTCCCAGACCCTTGTACCCATCTTACAGAAAGCTACTTGAGGAGTTTCTAACTCAGGTAGGACAACTAGAGCTTTTCCCAGAGTAGGTGGTGAATGTAGAAGGGACTGAGCACTTGTAGAACTTGAGTGCACTGAGAATGAACTCTTTCTTATCCTTCCCTGGCCTCAAGTCAGCCTCCTGATCCGTGGCTTAGCAACAGTCTTCCGGAATCTCTGAATCCCTCCATCTAGGTGGTTCAGTGGTCAGAGTACTGGGTTTGGAGTTAGGAAGATCTGTATTCAAATCCAGCCTCAGGCATTTACTAGTTATGTAACCCTGGGCAAGGGCAAGTCACAGTATACCTAGTCAAGCACTCTTTCCTCTTTCTGCCTGCTCAGGAAGATCGACAGCCCATCTGAATGTGTCTGTGATCTTACAGAGTTGTCTGGGTCACTAAGAGGTTAGATGACTTTACTGTGGTCATGCTGCTAGTATGGGTCCAAAGCAGGACTTGAACTCTGACCCTTCCTGACTCTGAAGCTGGCCCTCTATCTTTAAGCCTCAGAGAATCCCTCACTTCCATCCAGACCGAGTTCAAGCATCACCTATTCCATGAAGCCTTTCTTGTTTCCAGCTGCTACTGGCCTGGTTCCCAGACTACCTAGTGCTTTGCCTTTATTTGCATTTATTCTCCATATACTTTTATTTATTTTCTGTCTCATTAGAACATAAACTTCTAGTGGTTAGGGACTGTTGAGGGGGCAAGGCATGTGTTGAGGTGTCATCTCAAAGGTATTGGCTCAGGCTGTCTCCCAATCAAGCAAGGGCATTTATTAGAGGTTAACACACCCAGCAGGCTTTTCTCTTTAAGGGAGGCAGGAGCAGCCCTAGTCAGGGTGAAAGTGGTTCTTTCATAGGGCAAGGGTACATAGGATTGGCTGATGGGAAAGTTGGCATGTTAATTAGTTCTGAGGTTACTTCAGGGTAGGCAATGGTAGGCACTGTGTGGTATTGTGGTCAGTTATTAGTTAGGGGCTGGAGGGTGATTGGTTAGTTCAGGGGCTCTGGATACAAGTTGTTGTCAAGGTCATTATCTGGATACAAGTTGTTGTCAAGGGCATTCCTCATCAGGACTGTGTCTTTAATAGTGTTTGCATCTCCAGAACCTAGCAGCGTACCTGTTATGCAGGAGGTATTTAAGAAATGCTTCTTGATGGCTTAATTAGGGCACCTGTCTGTCTCTGTGCCCAGCACATAAGAGGAACTTAATCTATAGCTATAGAATGAATAAATTGAGTTATAGGTCTAAGCTAGAGTAAATATGGATGATTATAATTTCATCTCTTATAGATTTCTCTCATTTATAATTTTCATTGCTTCTCACTTTATTTTTTTTAATTATCATACCTAATTGATGTATTCCCTTATAGTTTAATTAGATCTGTTGTGTGAGGTGTTGATATCCTATTAAATTCCTGCCAAACAGCTTTCTACTTATGCCATCTGTTTTTTTTTTTTTCGATCAACTACAGACAGTTCTCCTTTTGAGTAAGTGGACTCTTGGGCAAACCTCTAAGTGGAAGGATTTTGAAGTAATGTGAACTTGCCCACACATCTGGCTACAAGGGAGGGAGGGAGGCGGGAAGGGGGTCACAGGCCTGTAAAGGGAGGGGGCCAGGAGGTGGTTCAAGGACACATGGATGAACAAGCAGGTGACAGACATATGGAAGCTGGATGTGACCATACAAGAAAGAAGACAGACAACACACGGACCAAGGAAAGACACACAGTACCCAACTGTGGATGGACAGAAGACAGACACAGATACCAGACAGGCAGATAAATAGGCAGAGCATTCAAAAGTCTCCTCTCTCAGCACTCGAGGTCTCAAGCCAATCCCTGATCCTGAGGTTGCAGAAGTGGAGAGAATCGCTCTGCACATCCAAAACCCCTGTCTTTCCTCCTTCCACCTCTCCATGGATACTCTGTAGATTCTTGACCTCATTTAAAATGTTTATTGATGTTTACTGTATCTTACATCATGGTATTCCATGTATCGTCCCCTCTCCCTCTCCTCTCTGAGAGCCATGTCATGTGACAAATGGTATTTTTTGTTTTAGGAAGGAAAAGCAGTCAACACAACTAAAATAGTACACAAAGGAAAAGATCCTTGTGGCAGGAGACAGTCTCTCTGGGAACATTCTACTTACTGCAGGCTCACTCTCTGGGGAAAAACATCTACTCTCTGAACACTTGGAGGAAAAGATACTTGTGGCAGGAGACACTCTCTCTGGGAACATTCTAGTGTAAGAAAGAAACTGGGTAGCCTTTCTGGGTAAAGAAACCAACCTTTGAGGGAAGCATAGGCGGGGTCTTTAGTCTACCCAGTGTGGTCTGAGACCCCACCTTTGTTTCTCTTAATAAAATTTGGTTTCTTTGCCCAGAGAGGCTTTCCAGTCTCTTTCTCACACCAGGTACTACAAGCTTGCTCTTTGTGGAAACCCATCTACTCTCTGAACACTGGGAGGAAAAGATATTTGTGGCAGGAGACAGTCTCTCTGGGAACATTCCAGTTACTACAGGCTTATTCTCTGGGAAAGCACATCTAGCCTCAGAACACTCAGCTGACAAGACCTTTTGGGCTGAAGACACACACTCTGAGAACATTCTACTTACCACAGGCTTGCTCTCTACAGAAACACATGGAGGGAAAAATGAATATTTGATGACATAGAGACCTTTGAAGCATTCCTGATGAAAAGACCAGAGCTGAAGACAAAATGTGACTTTCAAAGACAAGACTCAAAAGAAACATTGAAAGGTAAATATGAAAGAGAAATCATAAGTGACTCAATAAGGTTAAACTGTGTACTTTTCTATAAGGGAAGAGGATACATATATCTTTAAGAATTTTGTCATTATTAGAGCAGGTAGAGGGATTTTACATAAAAAGAAGGTTTTACATAGAAAGCCAGTTAGGTTGGGATGGTGTAAAATAAAGGGATAGGTGAGAAATGTGGATGCCCTGGGAGAAGGCAGAAGGGAGAGAAAGAATGGGGGAAATGATCTGATATAAAATAGGTGTGCAAGGAAGAGCTTTTACCCTGGAGTTGAAAAAGATAGCAGGGGAGAGTGGCCAATGCTTGAACTTCAGTCCCATCTAAATTGGTTCCCAAAGGGAAAATATCTGTATCTATTTTATATCTGTGTCTATATATACTTACTCAATTGGTCATAAGAATCCATCTTACTCTAGAGGTAAGCAAGAGAATGGGAAAAGAGAAAGCAAAACTGGTGATAACAGGGCAGGCTGATCAAAGAATACAGTGTTCATATGCAAAACCGAAATGAGAGGAAGGACAGGATAAAGAGAGAGAGAGAAGGAGAAACAGAAGAAAATAGGATGGAGGGAAATGTATAGACAGTCATCCTAACTGTGTGAATGGGATGAACTCATGCATAAAAAGGAAGGGGATAGCAAAATGGATTAGAAATCAGCATCCAAATATATGTTTGTTTGTTTGTTTGTTTTACAAGAAACATACTTGAGACAAAGAGAGAAACACAGAGTTAAAATAGGGGGCTGGAGCAGAAACTGTTCTACTTCTGCTAAATTAAAAAATGGAGGGGTAGCAATCATGGTGCTGAGATCAAAGCAAAAGGACAAATAGCCCTGTTCAAAGGGGTAAGCAAGTAAACTGCCTCTTGTTCAAAGAACGACAGACCATGAAGTCATATCCATAGTAAACATATTTGGGAAATAGCATAGGATTCAAATTCTTAAAGGAAAAATTAAATGAATTGCAGGAAGAAATAGACAGTAGAATTCTAGTAGTAGGGGACCTCAACTTTTCACCCTGAGAGCTAGATAAACCTAACCATAAAATGAATAAGAAAGAAGTTAAGAAGAGTAATAGAATTTTAGAAAACTTAGATAGGAAAGACCTCTAGAGAAAGCTGAATGGGGATAGAAAGGAGTACAGACAGATGGTGCTTTACGGAAATTCATATTATACAAATTGGACTTTATGTAAGGAATTCTATAAGAAATCTGCATTCTAGGAAAACACCTATGTAAACTTTACCATACTATGTACTGGGATTTCTTTCTCCTCCTGCCCCTCAACTTGGCACTCTGTGGCTTCCTACCACCACCAATCCCCTGCTGCAAAGAAAAAACTAAAAAAAAGTCCTCCAAGTGAAAGCAGAAGAATAGACCTGCAGAGAGACAGCCACCACAAGTGTTGAATGGGGACTTGGCTTGAGACCTCCAGTTCTGAGAAAGGAGACCTTGGTTTCAGTCTGCCCACCAGTCGGAGAGTTTGGTCACTGCATTTTGTTAATTTGTCCATCCATGTGGATGTACAGTGTGTTTGTCCCTGGTCCCCACCATGTGTGGCCTGTCCTTTCCTGAATGTTTCCATGTCCGGCCCTCATGTATCTGCCTGTCGGGGTATTCTTCCTTTCAGTTCCAGCCAGGCCCTCAAGTGGCTGGCCCCACCAGCCATGTGTTCTTCCTCCTGCTCTTGCTTCTCTGTGCCCAGGCTCCACGTGTCCTGGAACCATGTGCCAACCCCTCCTCCACAGGGGTGCAAGCCCCCTCCTGCTTCCCTGCTGCCCTTTTCCACATCCATGGGTAAATTCACATTATGTAAAGGGTCTGTGGGATGGTCCACTTAAGTTGTTGTTGTTGTTAAAATTTATTTAGTATTTATTTTTCCCCAATTATATGTAAAAACAATTTTTCACATTCAATTTAAAAATCTTGAGTTCTAAATTCTTTCCCTTACTCCTCCTCAATCTCTACCCTGCGGCCCCTCCCCCCATTGAGCAGGCAACCTATTTGAGATAGATTATACATATTTAGCCATGTATAATTCTATATTATTTATGTTATAAAAAATAGACCAAAAAACACCTCAAGAAAAATAAAGTTAAAAAAGTATGCTTTGATCTGTATTCAGACACCACCAGTTCTTTCTCTAGGGATGGATAGCATTTTTCATCTTAAGTCCTTCAGAGTTGTCTTGGATCTTTATATTGCTGAAAATAGCTAAGTCATTCATAGCTGATCATCTTCTAATAGAGCTGTTACTGTGTAACATGTCCTCCTGGAACAACTCATTTCACTTTCCATTAGTTCATGTAAATCTTTCTAGGATTTTCTGAGACCACCCTGATCATCATTTCTTATAGCATTCTATCACACTTATATACCACAACTTAATCAGCCATTCATAATTGATGCTTATCCCCTCAGTTTCCAATTCTTTGCCATGAGAAAAGAGCTGCTGTACATATTTTTATATGTATAGGTCCATTTCCTTTTTTTAAATGTCTTTTGGAATAAAGATCTAGCACTGGCATTGCTACATCAAAGGGTATGCATTGTTTAATACCTCTTTAGGCAAAGTTCCAAATTGCTTTATATAATGGTTGATTCTGTTCACAGCTCCACCAACAGTGTATTAATGTCTAAATTTTACACATTCCCTCCACAATTTGTCATTTTCCATCCTATTAGCCAATCTAATATGTGTGAGGTAGTACCTCCTAATTTTTTAATTTGCATTTCTCCAATCAATAATGATTTACAACGCTTTTTTATATGACTGTAGATACTTTGATTACTTCATCTGAAAACTGACTGGTCATATCTTTTGATCATTTACCTGATGGGAAATGTCTGTTATTTTTATAAATTTGACTGACTTCTCTATATCATTGAGAAGTGAGGCCTTTATCAGTGGAACTTGGCTTCAAGAATTTTTTTTTACCAGTTATGTTTGCTAACTGTATTTGTCTCCATCCTATTTCCCCCTTATTTATTCTATTCTCTCTCTCCTTTCACTGTGTCTCACCTTAAGTGTTTTGCTTCTGACTACCACCTCTTCCAATCTGTCCTTGCTTCTATCACCACCCCCCTTCTCTTTTGCCCTTCCCCTTCTTTTCTGTTGGATAAAATAGATTTCTATATCCATTGTGTGTGTCATTCCCTCTGAGGAAATTCTGATAAGAGTAAGGTACAGGTGTTCCCCGCCACCTCTCTTCCCCTTCACTGTAAAAGCTCTTTCTTGCCTATTTTATGTCAAATAATTTACCCCATTCTACCTCTTCCGTTCCCTTTCTCCCAGTGCACTCTTCTTCCTCATACCTTAATTTTATTTTTGAGATATCTTCCCTTCATATTCAACTCACACCTCTGCCTTTGGCCTATATATATTCCTTCTAACAGCCCTAATGATGACAAATTTCTCACGAGTTACAAGTGTCATCTTCCAATGCAGGAAGGTAACTCATTTAACCTTATTAAGTCCCTTCTGATTTCCCTTTCCTGTTTACCTATTTATGTTTCTCTCTAGTATTGTATTTGAAAGTTAAATTTTCTATTCAGCTCTGGTCTTTTTTTAAATCAAATATTTTATTGATAATCTTATATTGAAAAATAATATAATCCCTAAGACTTGTTTAGCTACCTTTGACAGTTTAATAGATTTCAAAGAGTAAAATAACATAACTTTTTCCTTTTTATTTAATATTTTCTTTTTTCCCAGCTACATATAAAAACAATTCTTAACATTCCTTTTTGAGACTTCTAGTTCCAAATTCTCTCCCTTCCACCCACCCACACCCCCTCATTGAGAAGGCAAGCAAATTTGATATAGGCTATACATGTGTAGTCATGCAAAACATATCTGTAATAGTTATGTTGTGAAAGAAAACATAGACAAGAAAAAAAACTCAAGAAAAGTAAAGAAAGTAAAAAAAAGTATGCTTCAATCTGTATTTAGACACCATCAGTTCTTTCTCTGGGAATGGATAGCATTTTTCAGCATTAAGTTTTTCAGGGTTGTCTTAGATTGTTGTGTTGTTGAGAATACCTAAGTCATTCACAGCTGATCTTCTTACACTACTGCTGTTACTTTGTACACAGTTCATTTCACTTTGCATCAGCTCATGTAAGTATTTCCAGGGTTTTCTGAGAGGGTCCTGCTCATCATTTTTTTTTGTTTCTTGCTGAGACAATTGGGGTTAAGTGACTTGATCAGGGTCACACAGCTAGTAAGTGTCAAGTGTCTGAGGGCAGATTTGAACTCAGGTCCTCCTGAGTCCAATGCTGGAGCGCTATCCACTGTGCCACCACCTGCTCCTACCATTTTGTATAGTACAATAGTATTCCATCCTAATCACATACCACAACTTGTTCAACCATTCCCCAATTGATGGGCATCCCCTCAATTTCTAATTCTTTGCCCCCAGAAAACAACTGCTATATATATATTTTTGTACATATAGGTCCTTTTCCTTTTTGGTTTTTATCTCTTTTGTGATTTATACCTAGTAGTGGTATTGCTAGGTCAAAGGGTATGCATAGTGTTATAGCCCTTTGGGCATAGTTCGAAATTGCTCTAAAGGATGTTTAAATCTGTTCACAACTCCACCAACAATGCATTAATGTCTCATTTTTTCCCACATTCCCTCCAATGTCTGTCCTGTTCCTTTCCTCTCATCTTAGCCAATCTAATAGGTATGAGGTAGTACCTCAGAATTGTTTTAATTTGCATTTCTCCAATCGATAGTGAATTACAGTATTTTTTTCATTTGACTATATATAGTTTTGATTACTTCATCTGAAAACTGATCATATCTTTTGATCATTTATCTGTTGGGGAAGGGCTCTTATTTTTACAAATTTGACTCAGTTCTCTATATGTGTGAGAAATGAGGCTTTTATCAGAGAAAATTGCTTCAAAAATTTTTCATAGTTACTATTGCTAACTGTAATTCCTTCCATCCTATTCCCCCATTTATTCTGTTCTATCTCTCCTAGCTTAGTGGGGCTTAGCTGCCCCACTAAGCTTCTTTTCTAAATGCCAAAAGAAAAGTCATTTCCAAAAACTACCCAATTTCACCTCATGAACATTCAACAGCCACTTATTGGTCTGACTTGAATTCTTTTGTGGAATTCCTGTCTACATCCTACTCTCTCTAATGTGAGCAGTCCTTATCCCAGTTTTACCTGTTGCTGAAATGAGTTTTCAAGGATTTACACAACAGCTTAGGTTAGATGAGATATCAACAGATATCAAAAACCTCACTTGAGCACCAAAGACACTGGAAAGCTCTCCCAGACATCCTCTCAGTAAACCAACTAATCTGGTAATACTCACATATCCATCAGAGGGAGCCCATGGTGATAAGGTAGCACAACCATGAGCAGCTAGGTGGCGCAATGGATAGAAGTCTTCCTGAGTTCAAATCTGGCCTCAGACACTTGTTAGCTGTGTGACCCTGGGTAAGTCACTAACCCTCATTGCCTCAGTTCCTCATCTGTCAAATGAGCTACAGAAGACATTGCGAACCACTGCAGTATCTGCCAGCAGCTGGCAAACGAGCGGGGCAGAAAAATAAAGAGGAAAAAAAAGCCAGGCTAGGTGAGTCAAGGGTGATCAGCCACAGGACTGTTTATTTCTAGTAAGGCTTGAACTTTTATACATAAAAGTGAATGATGATTTACAATATCCCAAGAGCAAGAGCTAAAGATACAAAATTCTCACTAGATAAGAAGCTGGAGGAGCATCACTTCAGGGTGAAGGTTAATTGTCTATTCTAAGACTTCTTTGCTTACTTGTGACTACCCACTTTCCCACGGGACTCAGCAAATGTTTACTCAGCAGCAAAGCAAGTCCAGGGTACAGTCAAGGACAGATGGTCCAGAGAAGGCCTTTGCCTTTACCCGTACTGACCCCCAATAGTTAGAGATTTTCCAGGTAGATCCCATCCCCAACATCTCCCCCTTTTTTGTTTGCTAGCTTGAGTTCCATTAACTGATTCATCATGGGCTTCATCATAAAGGAAAGCATTTTGAATATAAAAGGACAGCATAGACACAAGCACAAAAGAATTACAACATATGGCAAAACATGTAGAAGCAATGATATACCTTGGAAAGGGGATAATCCTTGTAAAGTAGATAAAATATTTTCAGCAATTTTATTAGGATCAATTCCTGGTCGGGGAGTATTTTCAATAGTGAGGGTAAGGGCATGAAGAGTATCAATATTAAGAGTAATGTTAGAACTATGCCATGCCCCCTGCGGCCTTGCTTGCACTTTGTCCCAAGTCATATCAAGATTGGAATTATTGTAAGGTAAAGGAGTGACACAAATATAGGTATATTGATAATTACAATGTAGCAAAAGGCATGTTTTTGATGTTTCAAGTTCATCCCCTAAATATAGTACAGATTGCTCTAACAGATTAACTTTATATGATAAATCCCTATCAATAGCTTCTTGAGCTCGTAAGGCTAAACTAATATTTTTTGCAAGCTCATTTACAAATTGTGCATCTTGTATATCTGACTTCAGTGCAATAGAGGACAGGGTGGATGTAATAATTAAGGAAGCAACGGAAATCAATCCAGAAATGAGGAGCCCAACAAATCTTTTTGACCTGTGTAGTGATGATGCGATGAGTTGGAGGGCATGTTCCCTGGAAGATTGGAACCATTCATGAGAAAGGTTAGTGGGAAAAACAGCAAAGGATAGTTGCTAAACCAATAGAATAATTCTATCATTTCGATCAATACATTGCTTGATAGTACAATTAAGACAGGTTACATTCCATTCTAAAGTACTGAATAATGTCAAATTCACAAATCCAGGTTCTGAACTATTGGAGAAACAGGAAGCTATCATAAATGCTTGTGGGGTTTTTTTGCAAGCTTTCACAAAAGTTTGACTACCTTGTTATGGATAGTGCATTGTTAAGGTTCCTTTAAAGTTGTTATGATCTATTTTATCGAGGGCAGCAAAAGCCCTCCAGTGCCCTTTAAGCTCAATGTTAGTATATGGAATTTGGAGAATTTCTTCTGGGAACCCTCCTATATATCCACTAGAAGGAACAGTATGAGTCTGATTATCATGGCCCCCCCTTTAAACAGATGGGACCCAAAATCTTTTGGGGTGAGGGACGAGGGTCTCAGTTTCTGAAACTGCTTCCTGCTGGGATTGGGCGTAGAGCTGCTTTTGCTTCCGTTTCTGCTGCGGGTTCAATTCCTTCATTTGGGTGGTGAGTAGTGGAACAGGTTCGAACATTTTTCTCTGGGATCCAGACAGGTTTATCAAAGGTTTTTGGAAAGACAAAAACATACCCTCGCCCCCAGGTTAATAATGGATCTGGACCTTCCCACTTCCCTGTAAGTGGGTCCTTCCACATAATTCTCGCTTTAGGAAGCCTGCGTTTTTGAAAGTGTTTTTCTGCAGGTGTAATTCCATCTTTATTGACATTCAAAAAATTTAAGTTTAAGGTATGGAAGGAGTGGTAGTCCATACTACTCCCCCTTTTTTGTTTATTCAAGTAAGTTTTGATGTCTTTATTTTTTCATTCTACTAGTTGTATGAAATTCCTGTAGTTAAAGTAATATTATAATATGAACAAAAAGAGGAAAAAGAAGAGTTGATATAAGCAGGAGCATTATCAGTTTTTAATTGTTTTGGAATGCCCAAACAAACAAAAGAGAAAAGCATATGATTAATAACATGTTTGGTAGCTTCTCCTGATTGAGGGGAAGTAAAGGTGAATGAGGAATAAGTATCTACTGTAACATGTACATAAGACAGTTTCCCAAAAGAGGATATGTGAGTTATGTCCATTTGCCAAACGTGGTTGGGTTGTAAACTCCGAGGATTTATGGTAGTAGTGGAAGGAGTTGAATATATAACACATTGAGAACAGCTTTTAACTATTTGCCTGGCTTGTTCTCTAGTAATATGAAATTGTCGACGGAGTGTGTTAGCATTTTGATGAAACTGAGTATGGGCATCAATAGCCTTTTGAATATTTAAGGGTAATAGAGTTGGAAAAAATTGTAATTAAGAATCAATTTTTGCATTACCAGTGCTTAAGGGTCCAGGAAGATTAGAGTGAGCTCTAATATGAGTGATATAAATAGGGTTATTACAGGAACAAAGTAGTGATTGTAGTTGCTGAAATAAAGAATACAAATCAGGCTCTAGGACATGTTTAAGTTTTGTGGTCTCAATATTTTGGCACACATGCACAGAGTATTTACTGTCAGATATAATATTGAGAGGGTTGGGAACATCCTATAATAACAATATAACAGCAGACAGTAAAGGGTGTTTGAATTATGTGTTCCTGGTAAGAGGAAATATAATATCTGGAAAAATCCAAGGGTATTTTGAAAAGAAAGTAAATAATTTCAAGGACGGGGGATGATTGTCCAGTTTCCCAGTGTAGACATAATGGCCGCTTGCCATTCTTCTGAAGAGGCAATTAGAGAATTAAATTGTTGTTTATTGTATGGTTGATGAATAATAGGAAGTAGATTGCCAGAAAGTAAAAGATATTGTTTATTTAAACGTTGTATTAAAATTGCAACTATACTAGCATATATAGTTAGTGAATTAGGGAATTGATGGGGAAGGTGTATCCACTTTAGGATTCCAGAATTTTGAAATAATACCCCAGTAGGGGAAACTGGAGTATCTAATATGACCCCTTGTATTTCTTCATTGGGGTTAATTCGAGTAGGCTGAGCCTCAGAAATTTTTAGTTCTACTAATTGGAGTTCTTTTTTCACTTTAGAAGTGAGATAACAGGGGCGGGGGGGTGGGAAGGAGTAAGGGAAGGGTCTTCTCTAAGGGTAGCAAAAAGATTTGATAGCTGTTCAGTTGTTATGGATAAGGAAGGTCGGAGTCAATTGATGTCTCCTAAGTAAGGGAATAATTCCCTGTTGAGAAACAGGGTGTTGAGATAGAAAAATTTTCCCATAAAGGAGTGGCCAGTACAAAAAGGGGTGACAAAGACATCTGAGGTAGTCACATTAGGGAGGGGGTTTCTTGCAAAAATTGCCTTAAACAAAAGAGGTTTTAACTTTAACCTCACCACTGAATAGATACACAATCTTGTTTTACAAACTTGTTTATCCTTCTCTAATTATACTTCAGAAATTGAATCTTTTACATATGATAAATTCAAACACTGATTTTGTTAGTACTTAGGCCATGGGATGACTACAAATTCAGATCAAAAACAGCAAGATCTCATATACTTACATTGTGCTGTCTTTTACTAACCACTTAACTCTGATTAGAGAAATCTACTATAAAAGGAAAAGGCAGGGACATGTGCCATACCAAATGTGACAAGATAGAACATCCTTAGCTCTGTTTGAATTCAGATAAGAGTCACAGTTCTCCAATCATGCAGTATCAATTTCACATCATAGCCAGACTCAGGAATAGTCAGGTGGAAAACATTTCTTCTCAAAGGAACATAATGGAGAAACTGAGCCAGGAGGATCCCATCCTAGATTGAGGCTAGGATTGTCCTCACAGCTTTTTTCCAAATGCAGACCTCTACCTGTTAACAGTACAGCATCACATTCCCTCTGAGTAACTTGTGGCATTTCTCTCAGATACTGATTTATTGCAGACAACTATACCCAAATTCAAACTCAAAACAAAATTAGTTATAGTCCCAAGAGCCTTTTACCTCAAACAGCAAGTTTCACTAATCACAGCTTAAAGCTAGAGACAGTTAATTTTACTCCCATGGAGTTGCAATAAGCAATAAAGATTTACCAGGACTCACATACATAAGAGATTTCACTTAACATCTTTCCTTCTCAAATTTAAACTTGCCCTGGTATAAAAGCCATTCATTAGCAATCATTTCTATACACTTGCAAATTTTCAGCAAGCTAAGTTCATTGTTTAGGAACACCATAACCCAAACAAGTTCTTTTCTCCGGGCAGATGACCTTGCCCACAGAGATGGTTTCCAAGGGGAATTTGGCAAGTTTACAAAATAAGAGGAATTGCTCTGTACCCCAGGGAGGGGCTGATCTTGATACCCCTGCCTGCTGATCCCCATATCTCAAGGAGGACTGTTTTGAAGCTAGACAAGGCTTTTACCCAATCCCCTCCTTTTCTCACAGTAATCAATTAACAATTCTATGTTTTAACATTAAAATAGTAACTTCAAATAACTTAGTTAACAATCTTATAACTTTCATAAATGATAGTCAAATTGTTTTAGCTATAAGCCTTTCTTTAATTACAGGTAAAAGTGGAAATACCTGGTTTTCTAAATGGCAGTTATAGAACCTTATAAGACAGGGTTAGCAGGGCTGACAAAGTAATATAACTGGTTTTACACAATTTTTTCACTGTCCTTTAGTTTCTTTAAGTTCACACTTTAATAACATTCAAATTATGAAAAGCTGATTGACATACCTGATACAGAAGTTTAACAATTTGAAACAATACTAGGTGTTTAAAATTTGAAACAAACACATTACCAATCAAGTGACTCCAATTCTGTTGAATGCATTTCCAAATATATTTACATAGAAAATCGGCATCTCTTTACCATTGACATTGCATACTGGTCACATCTAATTAAAGAACTAATAATAATAGTTGTTAACATTTATAATGTCTGCCCTCTGCCAGGCATTGTGTTAGGCACCTTCCAATCATGTGAGATAAACTGAGGTAACTTGCTTAATGTCACCCAGTTAACAAATTTCAGATCCATACATTTTCCCAATTTACTTTAGTGCCAAACAGTATAATAAATTCTGACTTAAGCATTAAATTAAGAAAATCACATTTCATTTAAAATGTTACCAGAATGAATTAAAATACCTTTTAGTTGTTCTGGTACACAAAAACTTTTCTCTTATGTGAGGCAGAAAAGATTAAGTGCTACCTCTATTTTTGATCTGAGGGGAAAAGCTTCCCCTTTTCTTTCTTGTCTTTCCCTCCACATTCAAAACTTGGCCAGAGTTAGACTGTAAAGAGAGAGAGAGAATTAATTTTTTCTCAACAATATTCCAAAAGCTTCCAAACCTTTTACTCTCAAACCCTCTATTCACATTGTTCGTGCAAATAGATTATGCTTTTCTTTTTACCCATACTTCTTTCATTACTAATATGCTTAAACTTTGTTACCTTTCCTTCTAGTGGACTTTGATTAAAGTTCCTTTAAAACTGCACGTATCTTATTTCTTTCTAATTTTGACCTGATACTTCAAGGATCCTTTTTGACTTGCCTTTTACTAATCATATAACCTAAATAATAAAGTATTTTTCTTTCCACTCGCTCCCTTGAGGCTGCTATAATCAGGGAGGGAGAAGGGGGGAGAGAAGGAAAGTGGCATTCCAGAGTCCAGCTGCAGCCTTGGAACCTGGAATGCTATTCTTGCTACCTGGCTACAAGGGGTATCAAATTACACACAGGACACTCATTCATACCACACAGACAAACACAGAACAGATGCATAATAATGACAGGGAGAATCAAAAAACTGGAGTTAGTTTCTCATGCAATTATCATAATAATTCATTTTCCAAAAGAAGAAATCCCCCCCCCTTCTGGACATGTCTTAGTAATGGTACACCAGTCAAAAGGACAAAGAACCGTAGTTGCAATATTATCTAATAAGGTCATGACATAAGGAGCAGTAAGGCCACAAGCCGAAGCCACCTATTTAAGTTCTTTTAGTATTTTGAAATTTAAAGTTTCATGTTGTCTTATAATGCTAGCAGGATTTCCTGGATCAGGGATTTCAAGGACAGGAAGAGCTTGAAGAAACTCAGATGGTACTGTTTTCTTAGATTTTAATGCTCCCAGGATGGCTCTCTGAACTGGAGCAGAGGCCTTTTTAAACATATTATCAGGAAAAGGGTCTGGTGGAGGTGGAGGGGGAAGGGGAGGCTCATCAGTCTCAGTGGCTACGGCAATATCATGTTTAATGATTCTAGTTACCATTGGGACTTCTGCCTCGGGAGTTAAGCAAATTTTCAATATATTCCACACAGAAAAAACATGTATAGGAAAATTCTCAGGGCCATCTTCCTTTAACCTCTCAGGGCAACAATGTTCAACACGTCAAAAAAAATTTTCTAATTGTTCCTTAGTAATAAGAAACCCTCTATCTTTCACAATCCTTTTCAACACTTTCAGGTATTGCTCTCGATCTTTAAACTGTAGCTGGCCCATCTTAAAAGATAAAAAGTAGATAGATCCCCAGATTAGCCTAGTGACACACTTTCAAAGATCCCCTTACCTTCCTTTCCCTTGACTTTGACTTTGATAATCGGAGCTCCTTTAGGTAAGGGCCACTTCGTCTCATTTCTCTCAGCGTCTCTGTTCGGAGCAGTGCAGAATATAATCTTAGGCTGAATAGCTCAGATCTTAAACACACACTTTAGTATAGTAGCTCAGATGTATCCCAGCCTTAGTCTGTGGGATAATGATTCAACATTGTATTTGTACCTTTGTTTCACAAACTTTTTCCTTCTGTCTAATTATTCCTGGATCATTCAGAAAGAATGTTCTATTCCAGGAATTTAATCTTTCACATGACTATGCAGGAGTACTGATTTACCTAACTGTTTGAGATACGGGATGACTACACATTCAGATTGAAAATAGCAAGATTTCACATACTTGCATTGTGCTCCTATCTTTTACTGACTATTTCCTTTGATTACAGAAATTTGCCATAAAAAGGAAAAGCAAGGACATCACAGTTTTCCAACCATGTAGTATCAATTCCACCTCATAGCCAGACTCAGGAATAGTCTCATAGGAAACATTCCTTTTCAAAGGAACACAATGGGGAAACTGAGCCAGGAAGATCCCATCCTAGGCTGAGGCTAAGACTGTCCTCTCAGCTTTTCCAGATGCAGACCTCCACCTGTAACAGTCAAATTTAAACTTGTCCTTGTACAAAAGTCAATCACTAGAGATCATTTCTATATACTTGCAAATTCTCAGCAGGCCAAGTTTCTTGTTTAGGAACTCCATGATCCAAACAAGCTCTTTGGCAAGTTTAAAATTAAGGAGGATCAACAGGGATATCAGAGAAGGGGCTGCCTTACCCACCCCATCTATCTTTAGAATTTCTATGGGCTGTGATTTTTTTTTCACTAGCCCCTCAGTGGCAGTCCTCAGACTGCTCTTTTTCAACATGCATAGTAATCAATTACTTGCTTTAGGTTTTAGCATTAAAACAATACAGTTCTCATAAGTGATAACCAAAGTGATAACCATAAGAGATAACAAAGCTATAACACAAAACAATAAACTTCAGATGACAACAATTGCGTTTCCAAATCATATAAACATTATTGATAGGCTGGCTCATTCTTACATCATTTTGAAACATTTAAAGACCTTATTCCATACAAACATATCTAGTAATAGGCAGATGTCTAGGCCAAATACTCATTTCCTAAATTGCTTAAGAAATAGAAAAGAATATAATCTTAGGCTGAATAGCTCAGATCTTAAACATACACTTTGATATAGTAGCTCAGTCGTATCCCAGCCTCATTCTGTGGGATGATTCAACATTGTGTTTGTACCTTTGTTTCACAAACTTTTTCCTTTGTCTAATTATTCCTCTATCATTCAGAAAGAATGTTGTATTCCAGGGATTTAATCTTTCACATGACTATGCAGGAATACTAATTTACCCAACTGTTTGAGATACGGGATGACTACACATTCAGATTGAAAATAGCAAGATTTCACATACTTGCATTGTGCTCCTATCTTTTACTATCTATTTGCTTTGATTACAGAAATTTGCCATAAAAAGGAAAAGCAAGGACATCACAGTTTTCCAACCATGCAGTATCAATTCCACCTCATAGCCAGACTCAGGGATAGTCAGGTGGGAAACATTCCTTTTCAAAGGACGGGGAAACTGAGCCAGGAGGATCCTATCCTAGGCTGAGGCTAAGACTGTCCTCTCAGCTTTTCCAGATGCAGACCTCCACCTGTAACAGTCACATTCTCTCTGAGTAGCTTGTGGCAGTTCTCTCAGATGGTGGATTATTGACTATTGATTATGGGTGGATTTTTATGAACCATCAGACAACTCAAAACACAAATCTTATAGTCCTATGAGCTTTCACCTCAGATGGCAAGTTTCCCTAATCAAAAATTTACCAGGACTCACATCTCAAATGTAAACTTGTCCTTGTACAAAAGCCAATCACTAGAGATCATTTCTATATACTAGCAAATTCTCAGCAAGTCAAATTGCTTGTTTAAGAACTCCAGGATCCAAACAAGTTCTTTGGCAAGTTTACAAATCTAAGGAGGATCAACATGGATCCCAGAGAAGGGGCTGCCTTATCCACCCCATCTATCTTCAGAATTTCTATGGGCTGTGCTTTTCCACTAGCCCCGAGGACTGCTCCTTTCCACAAATACACACAGTAATTAATTACCAGCTTTAGGCTTTAACATTAAAACAACCAACAATCTTACAATTTTCTTAAGTGATAACTAAACTGTTTCAGCTGTAACACAAAACAATAAACTTCAGATGACAACAATTGAGTTTCCAGATCATATAAACATTATTGATAGAAGGATGGGCAGGCTTACTAAGTACAGACACATACAGACTTCTTTACCTTGACCCATCCCCTTTCACTCTCTCCCCACAGAGATGTGCTGGAAGATAACTTCCAGGCTGTAAACTGCTGCCTCTCCCCCTCATTCCTAAAGCCAGGTGGGGGAAGGTGAACTTGCAGGTGGGAGTGAGGGGGGTGAAATACTCTCTTCCTAATCTGATTTGGGATGAAAGGGGTTAACAGGAAAACTCAGGGTTGTTTGGAATCCCCACACTGAGAAACCCTCTTGACTCAGGGGGAGGCAGTGAGGGAAGGGAGTGAAAAGATTGTAAGGAGGTGTTTAAAAACTCCTTAATGATCAATCTCAAAACTTCCAGAAAAAGTATTTCCTTTTCTCAAAAAAAAAGCTTACAGTTTATCCTGATGTTAGAAGGAATAATCACTAAACTTTCATGAAGTAAATTAGCTGGAAACCTTAAAGATTGGAATTTATCAAAACCAAGTTGATGTAAAACGTCTTTTAAGTATCACAAACTCTGAAAGTGCCATAAAATCAAAATTCTCAATAGTCATAAATTCCTAAGCACAAAAAGGTGTTTACCTTGGGAAATTTCAGGGTTTTTTTTTCTAAGTCAAGAACACACACAATTAAATTAGCCTTATCATAATAACAAAGTTTACCAGGCCTTTAAAATTTTACTCAGTAGGAATTCCACTATAGAAGACTTGCACAGGGTTGATAAGAAATTATGACTAGATAGTTCCAAAAACCCTTGTCTTAAGTTAACAATCTCGTAATCTTGAAGAGGTTTACCTACAATTCCCGGAAAAACCTTAAAACTTTTAGATTCCTTGTAGACTCACTTATCTCTCTTTGACAAAAAGAACCTGGCTTCAGTTTTGTTTACCGGTCCCAGGAAACCCTTAAAGTTTTAGAAACTGCCTTATTTCCCTTTGAAAGCAAACTTCCCCTCCCAGCTCCCTTCATTGTCTATTCTCATTGTCTGTTCAAATCACTCAGACATTCCAAACGGAAATTCTCACCTGGACCCTTTTCCAAATGGTCCATCTCCCCCATCAACTGGCTTTCCCATTGTTTTGCCTTCCTGGCCATTCCCACCCTTAATCCTAGCTAGGTGCCAGTGTTCCTTTTGCCCCAGCTTGCTGGCCACCCCCATCCAGATCTCCCTAGACCCCTCCTCCCCTCACCCCAAACTGCTTGGCCACTCCTTGGACCCCTCCTCCCATCACTCCAAGCTGCTTGGCCCCTCCCCAATCAGTCTGTACTAAAGGCTCCCCTTTCCCCCATTCTGATGCTGAGCTGTTCTCAATCTTAGAAGCTGAGACACCTCATGCCCACCTATCCTAAGGGTGTCACATGGCCTATCCACCCCAGCCCCCACTCAGACACTGGGAATTTCTCATGCCCCTAGAGGATGAGACCCCATGCCCGCCGGGCGTCACCTGGCCTGACCACCTTAGCCCAAGCCCCCACTCAGACGCTGAGCTTTCTAGACTGCCTCACGCTGCTCTTTCTTGTGAGCGTCACCTGACCACTGATGTTGGGGTTCCTTTGGAGTCTAGCCTATATGCTTATCTTTAATAAGCTTTTTTCTCTGGTTGGAAGAAGATCTGAGGTGAATTCATTCAGGCAGATCCGTGCCATGATTTGGGCTTTTTCCCACCATCTTGGGGTGCCTCTGTGCATCTAAGAGCAACCCAAACTCCCCCCTTCAATCTGACAGTACAATTCTTGATCTAACAACATCTAGATTATAAAAGAAATTGCTTTTCTTACAACACAGGTGATACAATTATTAACCACATTACACAATACAAGAAACTTTAGAAATATGACCATACCACAAACAATTATCATGTATTTAAAGCTTGACACAGAACCAGTTAATTTCCAATCAAGTGACCTTAAATTTATATGGATGAGCAAATAAGATCTAGATTCATGATCACTAATGGTAACATTTTAATTTCTAAGACCCAATACTCTTAGCACTTTAAAAGAAAAGACTATTAGCTATAAATGCACCTTTTTTTTTGAAGAAAACCAGGGTGCAGGGACCCCCAAAGAAAACCAGGCCCAAAGTCCCTCGGGGGGAGGGGAAGGAACAATACAGGGTAAACTAAGGTGCAGGAGAATAAAAGTTTGCTCAAGCAGAGCAAAGTGTCTTTTCCTTAAGTTTTGGATACCAAATTTCTTACTAAGCTTGTCTTGTTTAGGAATCCCCTTTACAAATTATTTTTCTAGAGTACATTGAGGTCAGGCTGTGTTACAATGGAACACTAGGCACTTTTCTTTAAGATCTCCTTCCCTGAATTTCCCATCCTAGCAGTCTCCTAGAAGCTTCTTGCTTGTCTTGGCATCCCAAGACACTTGAGAGGAAAAAGACGTGATGGATCCAGCTCAAGGGCGTCCCCTTATAGAAGGGTCAACAGTTCAACTGACCACCCAGAGGTCAGTGGAGCTTCAGACGCCACTGGCAGTGTCTGGGCACTCCAGGGGTCTCTCAGCCAGGGAGACAGTAGGAACAGAAAAGGTCTGGGGAAGAGAACAAAGAAAAGGGCACTTACCTATCATCCCAGTGGCCAGGAGAAGGTCAGCAGAGTCCAATTAATATTTGGAAAACGGGCAATCTGGCTACGGTCAGGTCCCAAGGACTGGGTTTGGGGTGTAGCGGTCAATTTAAATTTCAAAATCTCAAAGGTTTTTGCCTGGTCTGAGTCCCACTCTTTAGTGAGTCTGGACCCAGGGAAACAGCACAAAAGGGCTTAACAATAAAACTAGATATCCAGAGTCTACAAAATCTAGCCATGCCTAGAAAAGTTCTAAGTTGTTTTTTAGTGGCTGGGACAGGGATAGACAGAATTGTCTTCTTCCTTTCTGAGGTTAAAGAGCGAGAGGTGGATGTTAATTCATGTCCCAGATACTTAACAGACTGGCATGCTATCTGGATTTTGTTCAAAGAGACCCTATAGCCTTGAGTTCCCAAGAAATCAAGCACTCCTGAGGCAGTGGACAAAGAAATCTCCTGGGTGGGGCTACAAATACAGCAATGATTAGGGTCTCAGAGATGAACAACGGCGAGTGTGGCAAGAGTAGCTCACCCAGGAGTTCCCTGATCCCAAATTGTCTCCCACACTTCCAGGGGAACATGGGGAGGTTTGGCACACAGAGAGAAAAGGGAGATGGGAGGCTTAACTACAGAAAATTTCCCCAAATTCTCCATCAGATTCCCTCTTAGCAAGGGGGAAGGGCAAGAGGAGAGCATAAGAGACGAGTGTTTAAACAACAGATTTTCAACTAGGAAGGGGAGGGGGTATGTCTGGAGACATCCCTTAGTTCTCCCTTCATTGCCCACAACCGGATGGGTCAAGGGGTGAATAGGGTCAGAGTAATTGGTTAAAGCAAAGAACATAGCCATGATAAAGTGGGTAACCTTACCTTCAGCCTCGATTTCTGCCCAGGGATTGGAGAGAGATGGAGAAAAGTGGGAGTGTTGCCTGGACCCAGGTTCCCCTGTCCTCCCCAGTTCCTGGAGGTGTCCGGCTTGGGGGCTTCCTCCAAGGGGGCGCCCTGGAGGGGCACTCCTTGGACCAATGACCCTCCTGGTGGCATTGAAAGCAGGTTTTCCCACTGTCCAAGTTGCCAGGAACACCCTTGGGTCTTTTCCTAACCATGGCAGCAGCATATTCTTTGTCTCTAACCCTCTGCCTTCGTTCTTTCTCCTTTACTGCCGTTAGGTTTCTGTTGTTAAAGACTCCAAACGCAGTGTCCAATAACTAGGCCTGAGGTATTTGGGGTCCCACTGCCAATTTCTGTAGTTTCCTCCTAATATCTGGGGCGGACTGGTTAATGAAATACATGCTAAGGACTGCTGCCCCTTCAGTAGAGTCAGGATCTAAATTTGTATACTCTTTAATGGCTTCTACTGGCCTATTTTGGAAAAGGGCAGGATTTTCTTTTTCTTCCTGAGTAATTTCCTTAATTTTCTGAAAGTTTACTTGCTTTTGAAATGTGGTTTTCAGGCCTTCTAACAGGCAAACTATCATGTAGTCCCTCTTTCCCCTATCCTCACTCTTCTGATAATCCCACCCCGGATCACTAGCAGGAACAGCAGCTGTTCCTGGGGGGTATTTTGTAGGTTCATTGCTAGCAAAACGATCCCCAAAGTTCTGGGCTTGTTTCCAGATTATCTTCCTCTCCTCAATGGTACAACAGATGGAGAAGAGGACATACAAATCACCCCAAGAAAGTTCGAATTGTAGGGACACATCCCTGAAACCTTCAGTAAATTTAGTGGAATCTTCAGAGTACCGACCCAGCCTTTCCTTAATCTGGTTGAGGTCTGAGATAGAGAATGGAATGTGCCTCCTAAGTGTCCCATTAGGCAAGGCAGGTACTTCCCTTGAAGAAAACAGCCCTAAAAGGCCTGCTGGAGCAGGGGCTTTCGGGGGAGGGGGAGAGGAAGTCCCATTTCGTGAGTGAAGGACTGGAAAGTGCCGGCTGGACTGGCAAAGCCAAGGGGTCTGGCTGGCAAGGGCAGAGTTTACCTGACGCTGGAGGAGGGGGAGGGGTCAGGGGAGGAGACACCAGTGTCAGACCTTTGCCTGGAGCCTGAGCCAAAGTCCAGTCTGAAGTGGAGAAATAGAGGTCTGGGGAGGAGACACCTTGTCCTCTAGAGCGGGGGCCTGGGGAGGAAATGCAGGAACCAGAGGGAAAGGGAAGGGAACCCAAGGGAAAGAAATGGGCAAGGAAGTGGGGGCATGGGAAGCAAGGGGTGGCAGGGGAGAATAGGGAAATGGGGGAGCGATCAAGGGAGAATGGGGAGCAGAAGGAAGAGTTTGGGGAGAATGGGGAACAGAAGGAGGGGTCTGGGGAGAGTGGGGCACAGTCGGGGAGGCCAGAGGAGAAGGGGTGGAGATAGGTGCTGGGGGGGTGGTGCTGATGGAGGTTGGGCTTTTCTGAGAATGGGGTCCCTAGATAGCTCAACAAATGCCATTAAATAAGAAATCTCCACCCATTTTCTTTCTCAGAGACAATATTTTTCTAACTCTGAGAGGGTCCTTACCCATAATGTCCCAAAAAGGGGCCATGTCTCATAATTTTCCAGGTGATACTGAGGCCAAACAGTGTTGCAAAAATATACCAGCTTTTTCTTTTTAAGTCCTTTAGAAAAGCTATTCCAATGTTGCAAAAGGCAGCCCAAAGGCGAATTCTTGGGAATGGAAGAGAATTGACCCATGGTGGGCTTGGGAAAAAAAAAAAAGGAGAAAAAAAGGAAAAAAAAAAGGAGAAAAGAAAAGGGGAAAAAAATATCCAACAGTTTCTCAGTTCCCTAGCGCCGAGAGAACCGAGAGAATTGGACCATATGCTTCCTCAATGCCAGGGCTGGAGACGTCTGAGATGGGCATATTTTTCAGGTCCAGGGAACCATATGAAGGGGGGGGGGGGTGGGGGGCTTCTAGATGCAGAGGCACCTCAAGATGGTGGGAAAAAGCCCAGGTTGCGGCGCAGATCTGACTGAATGAATTCAACTCAGATCTTCTTCCAGCCAGAGAAAAAGTTTATTAAAAATATAGCATATAGGCCAGACTCCAAAGGAACCCAAACATCAGTGATCTAAATGGGGGTTAAGGTGGTCAAGTGACACTCGTAAGAACGAACAGCGTGAGGCAGTCTAGAAAGTTCAGCTTCTGAGTGGGGGCTGGGGGCTAAGGTGGTCAGGCCAGGTAACGCCCGTTGGGGCGGGCATGGGGTCTCATCCTCTAAGGGCATGAGAAATTCCCAGCCTCTGAGTGGGGGAAAGATGAGTCTTTAATAACAGAAAGATTGGGGAGGGGTCTAGGAGTGGCCAAACAGCTTGGAGTGAGGGGAGGCAGGGCCTAGGGAGATCTGGATGGGGGTGGCCAGCAATCTGGGGTGAACAGAACGCCTGGGTCCCAGATCTTGTGGCGCCTAGCTAGGATTAAGGGTGGCCAGAGGAAGGGGCGGGTTGGTTGGGAAAAGATAGGGTCCAGGTGAGAATTTCCATTTGGAATGTCTGAGGGGTTTGAACAGGCAATGAGAATAGACAATGAAGGGAGCTGGGACGGGGGGAAGTTTGCTTTCAAATGAAGATAAAGAGAGACAAACAGAAACCAGGTTCTTTTTGGAGCCAGGGAAGAAAGATGCATTTGAATAAGCTTTCAAATTGAGAGAGATAAAGTGAGTCTACAAGGAATCTAAAAGTTTTAAGGTTTTTCTGGGAATTGTAGGTAAACCTCTTCACTTCTACAAAAACATTATGTGTATCATTGTCAGATGCACCCAGATCCACTTTGGTCATTTGTCATCACCACAGACAACAATGTATGCTGTATCATCATCATAGGAAAAAAAAGACAGATGCTTTACAAAATCTAGATCCAGGGAGATCACTTCCCAGAAAACCTCATTCTTCCTATAGCTGCTCTGCTTTGTTACCAGAATAATGAAAGGCATGACCCAAAATGCTATTTCAATTCTTTTTCCCAATCTCAAAACCACTGACAGTGAATTGGTAAAGGGCTGGTGACAAATTCACCCAGGTATTTTTAAATTTCAATTTCAAATCCTGTGTGATAGGACTAATGTGTACCAGAATTTCTCCTCAACATGGGTTTGATCCATGCCTCTTCCTTCCCTAGTAAAACAGCATTTAGTTTCCCCCAAAAGGTGAAAAAGCTACTCCTGCAGCCCCAGGGCAATCTTTTTATACTTCTCTAATTAACTCCCTATCCCACTCATCACATCGGCTCTTCAGAAAATTATCATCCCTCCTCAAACCTCCCATGGCTCCTTCCCACACCCACCCACCCTCTCAGCTAAGAACCCTGCCTCATAGCTTACTGAAAATATTGAAGTCATTCCCTGAGAGCTCCTTCTTCTCCCCTCCTCTCCCTCTCACATCACGCAGATGCCTTCTGCCACTGTCTCTTCCCCTAGCTCTGTCTCACACATAGAGATGTGCTTACTCCTTACTGAGCCAAACCCCTCTCTACCTGGACAAGTGGTCCCCTTCCAGCCCATTTCCTCCAGCAGACTGCTCCCTTTCTCATCCCCATTCTCTCACTTCAATATCTCCATGTGTATGGCTGCTCAACCCTGCCGACCAACATGTCTATGTCTCCCACATCCTTAAATGATTCTCTCCCTGGATTCATCCATCCCCTATAATTATCATCCCATATATCACCTCCCTTTTGTGGCTAAACTCCTTGAAAAGGCCATTTACAATAGTCACCTCTATTTGCTTTCCTCTCTCTTCTTAACTCTCTATAATTAACCTTCTGCCCTCATCATTCAACTGAAACTTCTCTCACTAATGTTGCTAACCATCTCTTAGATGCCAGATCCAATGTACTTTTCTCAGTTCTCCCCTTTCTTAATCATGTTGCAAGTCCCCAGGGGCCTTGAGGCAGCACCAATGTCTCCCCTCTGGTTGGGGCAAGCTTTTTTCTCCATGTGCTTGCTCTCTGGCTCCCTTCCTTTGAGTGGTATGTGAAATCCCTTCTCACCTCTCTCACTCCCATTCCCACCTGCCTCTGCCCCTCTCTGGCTGGCCCAGACTCCAGGCTTCCTTTCCCACCTCATGGGAAAAGCTATCACTCCCAGGGCTCAGTCTCCCCTCCTGCCTAGTGTTCCCTGGTATTTGCTGCACTTGGGGTACGCACTTTTTGGCCATTCCTGGTCCTTGCACAGGCTTCCTCTTAGTTGCCTCCCTCTCCTTTTTTCTCCTATTCCCAGGATAGAATTCCCTTGAGACAAAAACAAGGATAGAACAACTCATATTTCTGTACAACTCAGAGATGGATAAAGCGCTTTCCTTACAAAAACTCTGTTAGGTAGGAAATGCCAGCATCATTCCCATTTTACAGATGAGGAAACTGAGTCTGAAAGAGGTTAGTGGGCAAGAGGGGTATGGGCCATGATGAGACAATGGCAAAGGAGCTATCAGTCAGCCATGCAGGAAGGAAGAGACCCCATCAGAGCTGTGCCTTCTGGCCCCCTGCCACTTACTCTAAGAGACTTGACCAATAGATTGTTCATATGTCTATAGTGCTTTACTGTACAGAGATTAGGTGTCTCAGTGGATAGAGCTGTGGGCCTGAAGTCAGCAAAATCTGAGTTCAAATCTGGCCTCAGACACTTACTAGCTATGTGACCTGGGCAAGTCACATAATCCTGCTTTTCTCAGTTTCCTTATTTGTTAAATGATCTGGAAAAGGAAATGGCAAACCACTCTAGTAAGTATACCCCAATAGGAACATAAAGAGTCTGCCGTGAATGAAAAATGACTGAACTACAAAAATATACAGTGAGCCATCCAACAGAAGAAAAATATTTTTTAAAAAATTCAGTAAGATGAATTAATACACTGAAAATATCTGGAACTAAATTCATGCTGCCATCCTTGTGGACCTTTCACTTCTGGAAAGGAATAGTGAGACTTATCTTCTTCCATTTCTTAAGGGTCAGGCTACTTTAGTTTTGTATTACTCAAATAGTGTTGGTCTCAGAGTTTAGTATAGTGCCTGGCACACAGTTGGCACTTAATAAATGTTTACTGATTAGTTGTATTATCTAGCAGTACAAAGACTACAAAGGTAGGATTTGGTCAGGGTTGAAAGGGCTTTAAATGACAAACAGAGGTGTCTCTATTTGATCCCAGATATACTGGGGAGCCACTGGACTTTATTGAACCTGAGGGTGAGAGAGTACTGAACTGGCAGTAACTGGACCTGGGTTTGAATCTGCTCTGGCACAAGTGTAGCATTAGACAAGATACCTCCCCTCCCTGGGCCTCAGTTCCTAGCAATATAAAATGAAGGAGTTGGCCCATTTGGATGCTGAGGACACTTTTAGCATGTCTGCCTACTAAATACCAGATGTCACTGTCCTACATGGGCCCTTTCTGAGAATTCTGGCAGAAATTCAGCTCAGACCAAAGTCTTACACAACCATCCCTTTCATCATCTCTTCTAGAATTTTGTCAGCAGTCAGAGCCATACTCAATGACTTAGAGTTTGCAGGTGCTATTCTCTCCCCTTTTGGGAAAATCAGGTGGGCCTTTGGCCTTATCCAGTCCTGGGGTACCTCTCCTGGTCTCCACCAGCTTTCAAATGTCACTGACACTTAGCTGTTCAGCCATCACACCTGCCCATTCTTTCAGTACACAAGGGTGAGGTTTGCCCTGGAGAATAACTGGCCACAGTGTATGGGTCCCTGCCTCAGCTTCATGGCTCTTCTTCCTTTCTTGGCATCTCCCTCCCCTCCCCTGAAAATATCCTGAGAGACAGAGTTTCTAGATAACTAAATAATCAATTTATCAATTAAGCTAGCTTATAATTGAAAAATTGATGGTCATTGGTCTCTTTCCATAACCAAAGGCAAAACCTCGATATAAGTGAAAGTTTAAACACTTTGGAAAAGGAGTTGACCCTGACAGGTCAAAAACAACCCTGATTGGTGAACAGTTAATGATGGGGTGGGTTTATTAATGAGGAGGTGGGCTAAGCTCCTCCTGCTGAGAATGTGGCTTGATCACAAGACTCAGCAACCTCTAGCAATCTGGACAAAGGAATCCATCTCTATCCAAACCACTCTGGTTGGCTTCATGCCCTAAACCACAATGGGGGGGCTGCAAGGGCATAGACATAATGCACTGGGGGTGGAATTCGTTTAGATTCCATTCAGTTTACACTCTAAACAGAAGTAAGGTCTTCCAGTTGGTTGGGGTCCTGTCCAAGTTTAAGGAGCATGTTCCCTGAGGATTTAAACATCTCATTTATTAGCAATTTGCTTCAGAGACTGATTGACTTACAAAGTCTGGTCCCTGAATGACAAAATAGAGAGAAAAGGCCTAACTCTTAATTTAACAATTGGTTATTAATATAAGAGGAAGAAATCACTTTTCTCAGCAAGAAGAGGAAATTTGGCAGTAGAAAAGCCAGATTGGAATTGCAGCTGTACTACTAAGGATGATGATCACAGCTGTAGCCTCACTCTCTGCTTTTGTATACTCAAAGGGTTATTGGGTTGTTGTTGGTGATGGTGGTTTTAAATAGCCCAGGACAGGCCAGTTAGGTGGTGCAATAGATGGAACAGTGGACTTGGAGCCAGGAAGATCCGGGTTCACATCTGAGCCTAGGTACTTACTAGCTATAAGATCCTGGGCAAGTCACTTAACTCTCATTTGCCTCAGTTCCTCATCTGAAAAACGTGAACAAACAGGAGAAGGAAATAGCACAGCTCTCTAATATCTTTGCTAAGAAAACCTCATGGATAAAAGTCTACAGCATCACATAAAGTCAGACATCACTGAGTGACTGAACAACAACAAATCCTGGGCAAATATTTATCTGAATTCCTGATTTCACACTGGTAAAGTCTCATTCAAACTTGATATTTCTTTCATAAATTTTCTTCAAAACAAATATCAGTCTTTTTGCACTTATTTCCTCAAAATTTTCCACTCCTTTGGTTGGACAACATTGAGATTTTATCCACCAAACCACAATGGAAGGTAAAATCAGTTTAATGATGTCACCACTGCTATGAACTCTTAGCCTGTATCAAATGACTTTTGATATGATAAGAGAGTTTAATAGATAATTTTAATGCTGATGATTTAGTCTGGATTCATAATGACACTGAAAGAATTGAGTATTCTCTTCATAATTTTAGGATTTTATTTAGTTCCATTCTGCCTGCTTAGCCAGGAAGGAGCTGTAACATGGGCTAAAATTCGATAAAAATATGGTTTAAAATGAGTCAGAGGTTTGGACACTAGACGGCACATTAAAAGTGTAAGATCTGCATTGGCCACAAGATAGGGATCTCAGTTGTGTAATATATTCCTCTCTGACCTGAAACTCTCATCACAATGCAAAATTGCATCTGCCCACAAGATCACACCAAAAAAAAAAATTGCTAAATTCTACAGTATCGATTTTCACCATTAGATGTCTTCAAACACCATGCTATAATATCCTTCAATTTTTTTATAGCCACCAGATGTCATGAAAAGATTGTGACAAAATTTTTAATGACACTAAATCGGTCAAAAAACATTTATTAAAAGCCTACTACATGCCGCACTCTGCTCTGGGTCCTAGAAGTCCAAAGACAAAAAGGAAACAGTCCCTGCCCTCAGAAAAAAAAGAATATCCTATTGATGGAGACCAACTCTGTATGAGTAATACAAAACTCAATAAGCCTGGTCCCTAAAAAGTGGAAGAAGACAAATCTCACCATTCCTTTCCGGAGGGGAAAGATCCACATGGATGGCAGCATGAATTTATTTTCGGATATTTTCAATGTATTACTTCGTTTTACTGAATATTTCTTTAAATTTTTTCTTTTGTTGGATGGCCCTCTGTATACTTTTGTAGTTCAGTCGTTTTTCATTCACAACAGACTCTTTGTGCTCCTATTTGGGGTTTGCTCACTACAGTGGTTTGCCATTTCCTTCTCCAGATCATTTAACAGATAAGGAAACTGAGGCAAACAGGATTATGTGACTTGCCCAGGTCACATAGCTAGTAAATGAGTGAGATCTGATTTGAACTCAGGTCTTGCTGACTCCAGACCCACAGTTCTATCCACTGAGCAACCCAGCTGCCCTGATGTCTGTATAGTAAAGCTCTATAGACATATGAACCATCTATTGGTCAAGGCTCTTAGAGTGAATGGTAGGGGGCCAGAAGGTTCAATTCTGATGGGATCACTTCCTTTCTGCAGTATTGATGGATAACTTCTTTGCCATTATCTCATCCAAGTCCTTGCCCCTCTTACCTACTAAACTCTTTCTGCCTCAGTTTCCTCATCTCTAAAATGGGAATGATCCTGGCATTTTTGTACCTATCAGGGCTTTTGTAAAGAAAGAGCTTTATTCATCATTGAGTTGTACAGAAATATGAGTTGTTCTATCATTATTTTGTCTCAAGGGATCTCTGTCCTGGGAATAGGAAGGAAAGGAGAGGGAGGAAACTAAGACGAGGCCTGTGCAAGGATCAGGAAGGGCCAGTAACTGAGTAGCCCAAGTGCAGCAAATACCAGGGAACACTAGGCATGAGGGGAGACCAAGCCCTGGGAAGGATAGCTTTCCCAGTGAGATGGGAAAGGAAGCCTGGAGTCTGGGCCAGCCAGAGAGGGGCAGGGGCAGGTGGGAATGGGAGCAGGAGAGGTGAGAAGGGATTTCTCATACCACCCAAAGGAGGGGAGCCAGAGAGCAAGCACATGGAGAAAAAAGCCTGCTTCAACAAGAGGGGAGACATTGGTGCTGCCTCAAGGCTCCTGGGGACACAGAGCCTGCAGATATTAAACAAATGATGTTCCTCCAATAAAAGAAAGTCAGAGAAGTGATCAGGCAATGGGGAGATCATGAAGACATTACAGAAAGGGCCCCATGGGTAGCACAAAGCCCTTCTGGGAACAATCTCTGGGGTCCAGTACCAGGTCCCTGTGGAGAAGGGATTGAGCATGGGCACTAGTGTCTTTGCTCTTGAAAGAGATGTTGCCAAATTTCCAGGAACAAAGAGTAAAGAAATGATCCCCGCCCACCCCACCAAAGCAGTGCCAAAAGAGACAGCTCACAGGAGTCTGAAATCTTAGGCTTGGAAAGGACTTAGAGTCAGCCTCTCGTTTCCTATCCGAGACACAATGAATCCTCCCTATGATATCCCTGTCAAGAGGTCAGTCAGTCTCTGCTTAGAGTCCTTCAATAATGGAGAACTCACTACCTCCCAACCTAGGTCATTCATTTGGAAAGTTCAGTTTTTTATTATGTTAAGAAAAACCTGCATCTCTGTAATCAATCCACCAATCAATCAGTCCCAGTAGTATTTATTAAGCACCTACTATGTGCCAAGCACTTTATCTCTCCCTTTGGTTCTAGGTACCCTTTCTGAAGCCACACCAAACCTAATGCCTTTACCCTGTGACAGTCCTTCAGATATGTGAGGACAGCTACCATTGCCTCCTCCGTCTTCTCTTTTCAGAGTGAAATTCCATCTATTTATTTATTCATGGAATTTAGAACTGTCAGGGTCAAATTCTTTCTGCTTAACGAGCAAACTGAGGCCTAGAGAAGGAGGTTCAGTGACTTGGCATAGGTCACACAGGCTGTTGAGCTGGAAATCAAACTGAGGTCCTGATTCTACATTCAGGGCTACTTCTACCACACAACCCAACCCCCTTTCATCTATTCCTCACAGGGTAAGGTTTCCAGACCCCTCACGCTCCCTGTCTGTCAGTGTCCTTCCTAAATGTGGATCCTAGAAGTGAACATGATATTCTAGGTGTGGTTGACCAGGACCATGGAGAGTTGCTGCTATTCTTGGCATGACTATTTTATCTAGCCCCAGGATTTCACTGGTGTGGGGGCACTGCAGCTTGGAAAGTCCTGCTACTGCTGTCATTAAATCATGGATTAGGGGGTTGCCTGGGAAACAGAGGGGTTAAATGATTTTCTTATGGTCAAACCAGTAGGTAGAACCTGGACCCGGGTCTTCCTGACTCGCAGACTGGCCTCTATTGTCTATCTCAGGCTCTATCCATTGCATGTATTAATGCAACCTAGCTAAGGCAGCTACAGGCCAGGCACGGAGCACTAGACAAACAGACATAAGCTAACACACACACACACACACACACACACACACACACACACCCTTCTCGGTTGGACAGGCAAGGCAGAGAGAGGTCAGAACTCCAAATTTCTCACAGGGGCTAGAGACCCTGCTCCCTTTCCCCTCAGCTCTCCCCTTCTGAAGCCCTCAGGGCTGAGCAACACTACCCCTCCTTCCAGCTGCCCCCACTTAGGGATGCTGCCGCCCTAACTGAAGGTGGAAAGAGCACCAGGGCAGTGCTGCTTTCCTGCCTCCCTCCCTCACTGGTGAAGGCCTAGAAGAGAGATGAGGCAGAAGCCAGTGTCTAGGGTCTCCACCAGGATCACAGGGAGTATATTGAGGTTCTGAGGCAGAGGGATGAACTTGTGGTAGGAGGAGAGAGAAAGGAAAGGAGGGAACTGTCTTTGCTGAACTGGATAGTGAGTTTGAGAAGTACAAAACGATTGCCTTGGGGTCCCAGGAGTAGCTTTGTCACCTTTTGGGGGAAACTAAATGCTGTTTTACTAGGGAAGGAAGAGGCATGAATGGAACCCATGTTGAAGAGAAATACTGGTACACATTAGTCCTATCACACAGGACTTGGAATTGAAATTGTAAAGTACCTGGGTGAATATGGCACCAACCCTTTACAAATTCATTGTCAATAGTTTTCAGATTGGGAAAAAGAAAATGAAATAACATTTCGGGCCATGCCTTTCATTATTCTGATAACAGAGCAAGGCAGCTGTAGGAAGAATGAGGTTTTCTGGGAAGTGATCTCCCTGGACTTAGATTTTGTAAAGCATCTGTCTTTTTTTTCTATGATGATGATGCAGCATACTTCATTGTCTGTGGTAATGACAAATGACCAATGTGGATCTGGGTGCACCTGACCAAGGTATACAGAATGGTTTTTCTTGGTTAGGTCATTTTTCAGTTGTGTCCGACTCTTTCTGATCCCATTTGGGGTTTTCTTGGCAAAGACACTGCAGTGATTTCCCATGTCCTTCTCTAGCTCATTTGACAGATGAGGAACTGAGGCAATGAGGGTTACGTGACTTTCGTAAAGTCACATAGCTAATAAGTGTCTGAGGCAAGATTTGAATTGAGGAAGATGAGTCTTATTGACTCTAGGCCCCTTGTTCTATCCATTGTGCCACCTAGCTGCCCATGGGCTCCCTCTGATGCATATGTGAGTATTACCAGATTAGGTGGTTTACTGAGAGGATATCTAGCACAGCTTTCCAGTGTCATTGAGGCTGAAGTGGTGTTTTTTATATCTGTTGTTGTTATCTCATTTAACCGAAGCTGTTGTGTAAATCCTTGAAAACTCATTTTGGCAAATGGTCAAACTGGGATAAGGACTTCTCACATTAGAGAGACAGAAGGATGTAGACGGGTATTTCATGAAAAAATTCAATTCAGGCAATAAGTGGCTGTTGAATGTTCATGAGGTGAAATTAGTTTTTTTGAAATGACTTTTTTTGACATTTAAAAAAGAAAATTGCCCCTCACCCTTCTAGTCTTAGAACATCTAGATAGATAAAGGCATACTAGTCAAATAAGAGCATAAGAGGCAGCAGAATCTAATTAATACACTGCTCAATTCTGGGTCAGGAATATCTGGGTTCACATCCTACCTGACTAGCTGTGGACACTTACTAGTTGTGTGACCTCAGACAACTCCCGTCACCACTCTGGGGTTCAGTTTTTTCCCTTTAAATGGAGAGGGTTCGATTAGTTCACTTTTGAGGTCCCTTCCAACTCTATCTCTGATCTTAAGTGAGATTTGGGGCAAGTCCCTTGACCTCCCTGGCCTTCATCTTCCTCTGCAGCAGAAGGAGATTGGATCAGCTGGACTCTGAGTGTGCTTTGAGCTGGAGATTTAAGCCTGTGATCCCTTAGACTCATTTGGTGGCTTGAGGTAAGGACTGGGTGAAGAGGGAACTGAGGCAGCAGATAGAGGACACACATAAGAGACTTGAAGGAGAGGCTTTGTTCAAGATGGAGGCCATGGTCCAATGGCAAGAATAGAGGGATATGGAGTTAGAGGAGCCAGATTGGAGTCCTAGCTCTACTACTGCTACAAGGACTACATGTAGATCTCTCTCAGTGTCTGATTTTTGTGTACTCCAAGGTTAAATTTTCTTTTACACTATGCTTGGGCTTCCCTGATTTGACACTGGTAAAGTCTTGGCCAAAATTGGCTAGTTATTAACAAATATCCTTCCTAGCTAAGACCACCCATTTTCTTGTACATATTTCCTCCAAGTTTTGTCCTTGTCAGTGGGCTACATTAACATTCTGCCTCATGCAGGGCCTCTGGGCTTGCTTAGTGGCCCATTTCCTTGGACTCACCTGCTTGGTGATCCTCTGAAGTGTGTGCCTCTCTCTCATTCAAGTAGAAGAGCATGGTCATTGGTCTCCCCAGTTTCTCAGGGCAGGGATGACCTGGGAGATAGTGTTTGAGCTGACCCTTGACCACCTAAAGTCTGTATTTATTGAGGGGGCTGAGTCACCTAAGGTCTCCATGCTCTAGGCAAGTTTCTGAGAGTAGAAACTGCAGGCAGAAAGGTGTCAATGGAGAGATTTTCCTTCTCTGGGAGTCCCCCACAGTCCTCAGGTGTCTAGTCCCTATCCCTGCAGCTATCTGATCAAGATGCCTTTTTATCTGCCTCTAGGGCTCCTGACTAGATGCCTGGCTCTCTCGGGTGCTCTGGGTCCCCTGGGTGATGCTCCTAGTGGGTAGGGCAGCATGCTGGAACCTGGGAGGATCCCCAACCTTCTGCCTCAACTCTCCTTTATTGGAGGAGGGAGTAGCTGAACAGCCGTTGCCTCCAGTTTTCTACAGCCCAGGCATGATCAGGGGCACAGATGCATCCATGGCTGGGTGTCCCCATATCCGTACCTGCCCCTGGTCTGATTTTGTCTTCTTCTGCCTGGGAGAAAGGAGGCTGAGACCACCCCTGCCTCAGACTACCCCTTTAGTCCTCTGCTCTGGGGGCCATCAGGATTCCAAGTCCCATTTGCGATCTGGGGGCTGGTGGTCTGCCGCTGCTTCAGCTACTGTGCTGTTCCCTTAAGTGCAGCCCAGGACACCCTGCCCCCTCCATCCCTGCCCTCCCCCTCCAGGTTATCTGTAAAGAGTCTGACCCCTGACAACCCCAAGCTTAGCTCAGCTGCCCCACCCCATCCCGCCCAGCCCCAGCAGGTGCCCACAGGAAAGTGGGACCTGGTTCCGTCCTGGGCCCTCCTCTAAGGACTGGGGCCCCCTCCCCTCCCCAGGGTGAGTGATGGGAGTTGAGAGAAATGACTGGGGGGGCTGCTCACTCCTCTGTGCGTGACATCACAGATCCCCGCTCTCTTTTCCTCCCTCCTCCCTCTGCTCTGAGTGGCTACTTCACTGTGGCTGCTGTGACGACACTGTACCCGCCCCTGCTACCCTTGACCAAGGTCAGTGCTTTTTGTCTCTGGAAAAGGAGGAGGAAGACGGGGAGGAGGAGGAGGGGGACGGGGAGGGGGAGGAGGAGGGGGTTCCCTTTTCCCCTGAGTCTGGGGCGGAGGGACCAGCTGGAGATCTGCCCTCCCCCAACCCCCTGCCCTTCTCTGCCCCCACCACACCTCCTTCCTCCTCACCGCCTCCCGTCACCTGAGAGATCCCCGAAATTCTTGCACTTTGTGTAGGAGGTAAGCGTCCCCTCCCCCTCCTGCCAAGGTACCCCTGCCCCTCTGCGTCGCCCCCCTTATATTCTCTTCTGCCCCCTCTTCTGTCTTCTCCTGAACTCCTCCCACCACAAATTGACTTTTTTTAGTGCCCAGGGGTATGTGTGTGTGCTTGGGGGGGGGGGCATGGGAATATTGGTACCTTTGTTTATACGTGTGTTGTGTGTGTATGTGTGTATGTATGTATATATGTACGTATGTGTGTGTGTACTCGTGTGTGCTGCTCCTCCAGGGCTGTTCCTGCCTGGCTGGGGCTTCCTGCCTGCCCAGACCTTTGTGCGGAGTTCTGGGGCTTGGGGGCCGTGGGGTGGAAGCAAGCAGGGAGAAGCCTTTGGGGACACTCCCTCCATCCCCTCCCCAGGTGGACGTTTCCATCCTTTCTTCCTCCCTTCCTCTCATGCTTGCCTTTGCCTCAGGGCTGGGGAGAGAGGAGACAGTCTAGGAACTCTTCTCCCCTTCTCCGTATCATCTCTTTCCTCTGGTGTCCTTAGATTTAACGGTGTGTTTGTTTTTGTTCTGGTTTCAACCAGCACCTGGTGAAAGGGGCGTTTCCATGTATGTACCTTATTGTAGAACAGAAAGAGGGGACTGTCCCTGAACCTGCGGATCTCTGTGATTTACAGACTGAAAGAAGAGAGTTGTTTTAATGTGCACTTCTCTCATTATGAGGGATTTGGAGCATTTTGTCATAGGGTTATTGGTAGCTTGGATTTCTTCCTTTGAAAAAGCCCTTTTCCGTTGCCCCATTGGAGAATGGTTCTTAATCTTGGAAATTAGAATCAGAACAATTGTTTTCATAATCATTGATTTGTAGTATAGTTTAACATCTGCTGCTGATAGTCATTAACCCAAACCCCTTTCTTTTCTCCTTCTGCCCTCCATTATTATCCTGGAGATGCTTAGCCTCCTTAAAAAAATTTTAGTGATATTTCTGTTTCTTACCTCACCAAGATATCCCATGTATCCCTCCCACTCCCCATTTTGGAGAGCCATACCATGTAACAAATTGTGTTTTGATTTTAGGGAGGAAAAAAAATCGAGCATAACTGGTTGATGCATGGGGAAAAGGTGTGCAATGTGTAACACCTGTGGACCTCTCACGTCCTGGATGGGGTAGGGTGATGGTGTCTTCTCGTGTTTCCTTTTCAGCCCTACTTGTTCTTTAACATTTTATTCTATGTATTTTTAAGTTTTTGGTGTGTGCTTCTTCCCATTTAAATTGTTGTTTGGATCTGTCTTTATTTGTGTGAAGAGTGTTTTGTCATTGTTTTCATGGAGTCCATGGATTGATCTTGGCAGGGAGACTCCCAAGGATTTTATATTGTTTGCAATTATTTTAACTGGAATTTCTTTCTACCTTTTCCTGCAGGTAGTTGTTGTAGTTTGTAGCTTGTTGGTAGTATTATAGAAATGCTGATGATAAGTGGATTTATTTCGTATCCTGCAAAGTTGCTAAAGTGGGTGTTTCCACTAGTTTTTTTTTTTATTTGATTCTCTGGGGTGCTGGAAATATACCACATATCATGTGCAAAGAGGGGTAGTTTTGTCTCCTCATTGCCTATTTTTATTTTTCCAATTTCTTTTTCTTGCCTTCTGTCTATACCTAGGATTTCTAGGACAATATTGAATAATTGTGGTGATAATGGACATCCTTGTTTCACTCCTGATCTTACTCAGAGGGCTTCAGGTTTATTTCCATGATGGATAATGCTTGCTCTTGGTTTTAAAAATATATTACTTACAATTTTAAGAGAGGGTCTGTTGATTCCTGTGCTTTCTAGTATTTTTAATAGGAATGGGTTGTATTTTGTTAAAAGCTTTTTCTACATCTTTTGATATAATCACACAATTTTTGTTTATTTTGTTGTTGATATTGTCAATTGTGTTGATAGTTTTCCTAACGTTGAAACAGCCCTGCATTCTTAGTGTTAATCCCACTGCTCATAATGTATGACTTTTGTGATATACTGCTGTAATCTCCTTTCTCGGATTTCATTTCAAATGGTTCCTTGCTGTTCATTAAGGAAATTGGTCTATAATTTTCTTTCTCTGTTTTTGTTCTCCCTTGTGTGGGTATCAAAACCATATTTTGACTATAAACAGATTTTGGTAGGATGTGTTCTTTACCTAGTTTTTCAAATAATTTTTATAGTATTGGAATGGATTGTTCCTTAAATATCTAGTAGAATTCACTGATAAATCCATCTGGTCCTTGGGATTTTGTCTTAGGTAATGCATTTATACCTTGAGCAATTTCTCTTTTTTGTTGGAGTGATTTAAGTATTCCATTTTCTTCTTCTGTTAACAAGTACAGTTTATATTTTTGTAAATATTCATCCATTTCACTTAGATTTTCAGTTTATCTGGTATATGATTGTGCAAAATTCCTCGTAATAATTGCTTTAATTTCATCTTCATGGGTTATGATTTCACCCTATTCATTTCCAATTTGGTTCTCTTCTTTTTATATTGATCAAATAACCAATGGTTTATCTATTTTATTTTTTTTTCATAAAACCAAATCCTAGTTTTGTTTATTAGTTTACCTTGCAGACTGAAAGAAAAGAGTTGTTTTAATGTGGACTTCTCTCGTTATGAGGGATTTGGAGCATTTTGTCATAGGACTATTGATAGGTTGAATTTCTTCCTTTGAAAACTTCCTGTTCATATCCTTTGCCCTACTGGAAAATGGCTCTTGATCTTAGAAACTGGAATCAGTTCCTTCTATATCTTGCATATGCAACAGTCCTTAGAGAACTTTACTGCAAAGATGTTTTTCCTCACTTAACTGTTACCCTTCTCATTTTAACTGCATTGGATCTGTTTGTGCAAAAACATTTCAATTTTATAGAAGCAGAATTATCCATTTTATTTTCTTCGATTCTCTCTGTTGCTTGTTCTGCATTAACCTCTTCCTGTCTCCATAGATGTGAAAAGTGGTTTCCTCCTTGCTCCTCTAATTTGCTACTGATTCCTCCTTTACATCTAATTCATGTATCCATTTATAGTTTAATTTCAAAGGTGGTATGAGGTGTTGATGTCCTATCAAATTTCTGGCTTTTCCCTTATCCCATCTGTTTTTTTTAATCAACTAGGGTTTCCTCCCCTGCCCCCCCCCCAATTTCTGTCTTTGGATTTATTAAACACTTATTTTATTTATTTGCTTCTCTACATTTCATACCTAATCTTATCCATTGAGAAACCTTTCAATTTTTAGCAAGTTCACATCATTTTCTGGACAGCCAGGTATTCTATGGTGCCTGAAATCAGGAAGACAGTCATCTCCTTGAGGTCAAACCTGACCTCAGCCACTTATTAGCTGTGTGACCGTTGCCAAGTCACTTAACTCTGTTTCCCTCAGTTCCTCATCTGTCAGATGAGCTGCAGAAGGAAATGGCAAACCACTCCAATATCTTTGCCACAAAAACCCCAAATGGGGTCAGCAGAAGTCAGACAGGACTAAACAACAACAACAATTGTTTTCATGACCACTGATCTGTATCAGAGTTTGAGATCTGCTACTGATAATTACTAACCCTAAACCCCTTTCTTTTCTCCTTCCTCCCCATCATTTCCCTTGAGATACTTGACTTCTTTAAAAAAAAAAAACTTAGGGGCAGCTGGGTGGTACAGTGGATAGAGCACTGGCCCTAGAGTCAGGAGGACCTGAGTTCAAATGTGGCCCCAGACACATAACACTCACTAGCTGTGTGACTTTGGGCAAGTAACTTAACCCCAATTGCCTCACCTCAAAAAAAAATTTTTTTTATATTTTCTGTTTTTTACATCATTAAGGTATCCCATGTATCCCTCCCTCTCCCCATCCTCAAGGGCCATGCAATGTAACAAATTATATTTTTTGTTTTAGGGTGGAAAAGAAAAGCCAGCACAACTGATCAATGCATTTAGGAAAAGATGTGAAATGTGTAACACCTGTGGACATCCTACCTCCTGAACAGGGTAGGGTGATGTTGTCTTCTTATGTTTCCTTTTCAGTCCCACTTGATCTTTAACATTTTGTTACAGGTACTTTTAATTTTTTGTGTGTCATTATTTTCATTTCAATTATTGTACTTACTCTGTGTGTGTGTGTGTGTGTGTGTGTGTTCTGTTTTCTTGACTCTCCTTAATTCACTTTGAATCAATTCACAAAGATCTTTCCATACTTCTCTGTACTCGTCACATACATCATTTCTTACTGCATGGTAGCAGTATTCCATGACATTCGTGTTCCATGCCTTGTTCAGCCATTCCCCAGTTGATGAACGTCTACTCTGCTTCCAATTCATAGCTGTCACAAAAAGTGCTGTTTTAAATATTTTGGCACATATGGGGAATTTTTTCTTATTAATGGCTTCCTTGGGGTGTAATAGAGTCCTTGTTTTAAAGACTTTGGACATTTTTGTTACTTTCTTCGCATAATTCCAAATTACTTTCCAAAACCCATGTGTCATTTCACAGCTCCACCAAGAATGTATTAGCGTGTGTATATTCCTACAGCCTTGTTTAGGTATCAAAACCACATTTATGCCATAAGAGGAATTTAAAAAGACTCCTTCTTTACCTGTTGTTTCAAATAGATTATACAGTATTGGGATGAAATGTTTTTTTAAATGCTTGGTAGAATCACTTTCAAATCCATCTGGTCCTGGGGATTTTTTCCTAGGGAACTCTTTTATGCCTTGTTCAATGTTTTCTTTTAAGGTGGGATTATTTACTATTTCCTCTTGTGTTAACATGGACAGTTTATATTTTTTATAAATATTTTTCCATTTCATGTAGTTTGTCAGTTTTCCTGGCATGTGATTGGGCAAAGCAACTCCTAGGCATTACTTTAATTTCATCTTCATTGGTTATGCATTTGCCCTTTCATTTTTGAGACTGGTAATTTGGTTTTCTTCCTTTTTTTGTTAATCAAGTTAACTAATGGTTTGTCTATTTTATTAATATTTTCATAAAACCTGCACCTACTTTTATTTATTAGTTTGATTTCTTAATAATTTTCTTAATCTCATCTTTGATTTAAGGATTTCAATTTTGATGTTTAGTTGGAGATTTTCTATTTGTTCTTTTTCTACTTTTTAAAATTTGATGCCCAATTCCTTGATCTGCTCTTTTTCTGTTTTACTGATGTAAGCATTTAGAGATAGAAATTTCCTCTAAGGACTACTTTGGCTGCACCCCACAAGTTGTAGCATGTTGCCTCATTGTTGTAATTCTCTTGACTGAAATTATTGGTTGATTGTATGATTTGTTCTTCAACCCACTCATTCTTTAGAATGTGATTATTTAGTTTCCAATTAATTTTTAATCTGTGCTTCCACTTCTTGGTCATTTATATTGCATTGTGGTGTGTAAAAGTTGCATTTAATATTTCTGTATTTGTCCATTTGTTTATGAGGCTTTTATACACTGATATATGTTCATTTTTTGTGAAGGTGTCATGAACAGTTGAGAAAAAGTTATATTCCCTTTTATTTCCATTCAATTTTCTCCAGAGTTCTATCATCTCTAAATTTTCTAATATGCTTTTCTTCTCCTTAACTTCTTTTTAATTTAATTTGTACATAGATTTCCCTAATTCTGAGAGGGAAAAGTTGGGGTCACCCTTTGTATAGTTTTACTATTTCCTTCTGTAAGTCATTTAACTTTTCATTTTTAGAAGTTGTATGTTCTGCCGTTTTGTACATATTTGGTTGGTATTGTTATTATATTATTGTCTGTGGTACCTTTTAGTAAGATATAGTTTCCATGCTTATCTCTTTGAATTAGGTCTGTTTTAGCTTTTGCTTTGTCTGAGATCATGATTTCTACCATTTCCTTTTATACTTCAGCTAAAGCCTAAGTGTGTTTGGTGGGAGGCTGTGGCAGGGTGGGGGGCAGGGAACATATTGTCTGAAGCTTCAGGCCTTTTCCCACTTTTCACTTTGATGTTTTCAGAGCTAATTTTGGGGGTTTGAAAGTTTTCTGTGGTCCAAAGTGATAAGATTTGGGGAGAGGTTTGGTCTTTGCTTTCCTGGTCTGTGCTCTGGTCCTTACCTAGGAAGAAACCCTGAGCCATTAGGGCTACAATTGATATTGCTACACGAGGTCACTAATCCCTGTTGACCAGAAGTGACCTTACCCCTCAATACCCTTTTTCCATTGTGATTGCAAATGATACTGTTCCTCAGGGTCCCTGCTCCCTCTTGCCAGAACGTGCTCATTGCTGCCCTTGGATTGTGACCCAGAAGTCTATACAGGCAGTGGAATGTCCAAACAGCTTCCAATCTTGTGTCTTGAGCTAGCACTGGGGTCTCCGTAATCTCTTTCAGCCAATTGCTAGGTCCCCTTATTGTCTCTGACTTGAGAGCTCCCAAAGCTGCTGCTGCTTCTGACTATTGAAATTAATAGAATAACTTTAATATAATAAGAATAAAATATCATATAATAGGAATGTAATAAAAATAAATAGAAAATCATTCTGAGGTACAAATTTTCCAAGTAAATAAATAATGATTTCCTAGTAATGATTGACAGGTTCCCCTTAGATTAACTAATTCCTTAGTAATTAGTGACAAAGGAATGATTTCAGAGTTTATTTTTATAAGAGAAAAGAGGAGTAAAAAAATTACAGCAATGTTAGGAAACTTGTTTTGAGCATAATTCAGGTGAACAAGGAAGGTCATCTGAGTGGTTTGCTTCTCCCAGGCTTCCTTAATGAAAATTCCTACTGTTGGCAACATTTAGCTGTCAAAGTGAGATTGCCCCAGAAGTCCTTGCCCCACAGCTGAAGCAGTTTGTAATCAGAAAGCTTCCTTTCAAGGGGCCTATAGTTTCCACTGAGACTGGGAAAGAGGAAGGTGTGATTTGTAGTTAGCAGTCACCCCCCACCCTGATTCTGCACTTGCCAGAGAGGAAAACCCAGCCTCAGAAGATTACACCACTTAACAAATACATAAGCTCTAGCTGAAGAAAAATAAGGGAGCTTATCTCCTAAGTCTAAAGAACTTAATCTTTTGTCAACCCTCCTTTCCCAACTGCCAGAAAGGGGAACTTAGCCTTTGAAAAGAGTCTTCTAATACTTTGATAATTTTGTTCCTAAAACATGTATGTCTTACTTGAAATTATCTGCTACTAAGTGATGAAGTCTTATCAATCTATCTATTCACTAAATCTATAAGTAACCTAGACTGAAGAGAATACCTTTGTTGTTTTGTCTTACCTGTTAGGACTAGCTTTTCCTGAAGAAGGGAGATCAATCCTACAATCCAACTAAAATTAAATCAAAGTCATCAATACTAACTGATTAAAATGGCATTCCTAAGCCAGCTAGGTGGCACAGTGTATAGAGCTCTGGCCTTGAAGTATATGAGTTGAAATCCAGTCTCAGACACATGACACTTACTAGCTGTGTGACCCTGGGCAAGTCACTTAACCCTGATTGCCTCACCAAAAAGCAAAAAAAAAATGGCATTCCTTTTCAGTCCACCACCTCATCCCACCACTGGTGTTTCCTGAACGTGGGCTCTGGGCCAGCCTCCACCCCTGTGTTACAAATCTCACCTTCCAGCCTCTCAAGTTGTTTTGGGCTTGGAAGAATGTCTCAACCTAATCTTTTGTTGGCTGTGCCAGTGGAGAATTTGATGTGAGGCTCTCTGTTAAAGTTGTTTAATGAGGAATGTTGAGAGAGGTTGACTTGGTACTTCCTATCCTCAGCCTTCTAGCTAATAACTTCTTGAATTTCATTAGTGATCATTTGATCCTTTGTGAAGTGCAGGAACCAACAAAGGGAAAAGGGCATTATCACCTGACTCTGAGCATTTTCACTGGCTGTTCCCCATACCTGATATGCTCACTCTTCATCTCTACCCCTTGGCTTCCCTGGCATCCTTCACATCCCAGATCCAATCCTACCTTCTACAGGAAGCCTTTCTTGATTCCTCCCCCCTCCCAATTCTAGCCCCTTCCCACTGCTTATTACTTCCACTTTAGTCTGTCCAGGGGTTGTTTCTCTATAGTAGTTTGCATGTTATCTTCCCCATTAGACTGAGCTCCTTCAGAGCAGAGACTGTCTTTTGCCTTTCTTTGTCTCCTCAGCACTTATTTAGTAACCTGCCTAGCACATAGAAAGTGTTTAATGTATGTTCATTGACTGAGATTTTTCTGGATCAGATTCTCAGTAATAGGAAGGAAGTGATTGCTAGAATGGAAATGATGGGAGTGCTGGGAGGAAGTGACCACTCAGTCCTAAAGTTTGTGATAAAGGCGACAAAATCTGGGAATAGTCTCAGGAGTCAACGAACCTAGTCATTTAGTGTTCCAGAAATCCAAAGACTATAACTACTGGGAGTTGGGACTTACTTTTTGCCAAAAGCTTCTGAGAACACTGAAAAGCAGTATGGAAGAAATTAGATAAAGACCAACATCTCCCAACATAAACCAAGATAAACTCCAAATGAATACATGACTTAGACATAAAGGGAGATAATATAAACCAATTCCAGAATTGAGATATTACCTTCCTCATCTATAGATAGAGGAAGAGTTCAGGAACAAAGAAGAGGTAGAGAGGATGCCAGTAGGTAAAAGTGGTCATTCAAATTACATTCATTTAAATTCATATTTTTTGTAAAAAGAAAATTAATGCAGCTAAAACTAGAAAAAAACTGGTAAATGGGAAAAAATCTTTGCAGAAAGTTTCTCTGATATGTAAGGTATATAGAGAACCAATTCTCATTTACAAACACAAGAGGAATTTCCCCACTGATAAATGGGCAAAGAATATAAACAGGTAGTTTTCACAGGGAGAAATCTAAACTATCCACAAATATATGGAACAGTGCTCAAAATGACTAATAATTACAAAAATGCAAATGAAACCAACTGAAGTTCTTCATAACCATGAAATAGGGCACTGATACTGAAGGTTGACAGGGAAATCAAGGATAACATATGGGTTTTTCATTAATATTTTATTTCCCCTCAGTTATATGTAAAGATAATTTTTAACATTCCTTAAAAAAAATTGAGTTCTAAATTTTCTCTCTCCTTCCTTCACCTCCTCCCTTCCTGAGAGAGTAAGCCATCTGGTATGGGTTATATACATGTTCAATCATACAAGCCCTGTTACCATATTAGTCATGTGGTGAAAGAATACATAGACCCAAAGGAAAAAAAAACCCATGAACAAATACAGAAAGTAAAAAAGTAGTATGCTTTGATCTGTATTTAGACTTCATCAGTTTTTTCTCTGGAGGTAGATAGCATTTTTCAGCATGAGTCCTTTGGAATTGTCTTGGATCAGTGTGTTGCTGAGAATAGCTAAGTCATTCACAGTTGATCATCATGTAGTATTGCTGTTACTGTGTTCAGTGTTCTCCTGGTTCTGTTCAGTTCATTTTGCATCAGTTCATGTAAGTGTTTCCAGGTTATTCTGAAATCTGGGTGCTCATCATTTCTTATACCACAGTAACATTCTATTATAATCATATGTCACAACTTGTTCAGCCATTCCCCAATCGATGTACATCCCTCAATTTCCAGTTTTTACCACCATAAAAAGAGATGTTACAAGTATTTTTGTACAAATAGGTCCTTTCCTCCCCTTTTTTATCTCTTTGGGATATAGTTTCAGGAGTGGTATTGCTGGATCAAAGGGTATGCACAGTTTTATAGCCCTTTGGGCATAGTTCCAAATTGCTCTCCAAAATGTTTAGATCAGTTCACAACTTCACCAACAGTGCATTTATGTGTCAGTTTTTCCACATCCCCTCCAACATTTATCATTTTCCTTTTTTGTCATATTAGCCAACCTTATAGGAGTGAGTGGGCACCTCAGGTGTTTTAATTTGTATTTCTGTAATCAGTAATGATGTAGAGCATTTTTTCCTATGACTATAGATAGATTTGTTTTCTTCATCTGAAAACTCCCTGTTGGGGAATAACTTGTGTTCTTATAAATTGAATGAAGTTCTCTTATTTGAGAAATGAGAACTTTATCAAACTTTGTCTCTGACATCTAGTACTCCAAAAAATCATCTTTCAAATGACCCTTTTATATCTATGTAAACCAAGGAAAAACAATCTTAGTATTTTGTTTTGTGTATGTATGCTTGGTGAGCGCTCATGTACGGGATAAGCACACATTTTAAAAAAGGTTGGAGCTTGATCAGAGCCCCAAATACCAGTTTGTTGTATAAATCTCCAAGGAGGGATCAAGTCCTCTCAAGAAAAATGTTCCTTGAGATAAGAATTGGTTTCCAAGGTAACATAGTTTGTTGGTTACTTAATGTTCCGTTTCCATGGTACCCTCGGCCATGCACGTTAACTCCAATTTACATTTTTTATGTAAGGTCATGAGGCAGTTACACGAGGGCCTGGGGAAGATCTCAGTTTCCCTCACAACTAGCAGCGGAAGTTACTGAATTGTGGAAAGATCTGTTTATATAAAAAGACAAATAGAAGAAGCCATGGAAGCTATGACAAGTTAGGCTAAAATAAATAAATAAATAGATAAATAAATAACTGAATGAATGAATAAATAAATAAATGGGGCAGATATAAATAAGTGGGCCAGATCTTTAGAAAGCCAATGAAGTTAGCCACTTAAATGTTTTCACCCAGTATCAAAAAAATATACAACAATTCTCTACTTGTTAAATTGGAGGACAAACGACTATTAAATCTATTTTTTTTTAGTCTTAACTGAGTCTAATCCATATTTCTGAACTTAAGTGCTCTTAAAATAAAAAGATTTGTTGACTAGTCATTGTTGCATATTTTAAACGACTTCATCTACTGAGTTTTGTAAGTCATCATCTATATTTGCAGTACTGTCTGAGATTTCTGAATTTTCTTCATTTAAGTTCTCATCTTGAGCTTCATTTCTACCATCCTTTTCAGATGCCTGTGTCCTGGGCATAATAACTGTTATTTAGCAGTTTTATCTGTCTCAATTCCAAGGCTAGTTGTTTAGTTCTTCTCAGTTCTTTGCTGTTGTTCCTCCATCAAACTTTGAGGAGCAAATATTTCTCTGTCAACTAGATTTGCAAACAAGGAATCAAAGTCTGTGGTAGTTGTGTCTAGTCTATTACCTTCTGCTTTATTGCCATCATTGAGAATAAAATCCTTATATAATAGAAAGATCAAGTCGAATCCATTTTAAGCAGGTCTGAACTTCCTTCTTATTTCCCAAATGTTCTACTCTACCAATACAATCCTCAAATTGCAGGTTAGGGAATAGCCTATGTGCCCAGTGCTCCACATGTCTGATTAATGTCTTCAAATCTTCAGCCTCTGAGCATCTAACTTAGGCAAATTCTTTTTCACAGTTGTCTTTATAACTGCAGGCATATCTCCCATCTGATCCCTCCTTGTACATGTGGTGGGCTCATTTTCTCCAGCATCATCCCTTCCTGGAGAGGCTGGCAGTGGAAAAGGTTGAAAAGTTTCATCTTCTACCACCCCATAATCAGGGAGGTCCAGCAAATTGTTCTCCTCTGGTTCCATTGTTCCTTCGAGGATCTGCTAGACTGTAACCAGCTAGGGAAACCAGGCTACCATGTGTCCCATGCCTAAGTTCCTGTTACCTACACCTATTTTGCCATACTAGTTTTCATTTTTTCCAGAAGTTTTGGTAAATAGTTCTTGTCCAAAAGGCAGGGATCTTTGGGCTTATCAAATACTAGATTATTAGGTTATTATGGTCATTTCCTACTGTGTCTTGTGTGCCTAATCCATTCCATTGATACACCACTCTATTTCTTAGTCAGTACCAGATAGTTTTGATGATTACTGCTTTGAACACAGTCTGAGATCTGATGTAGCTAGGCCACCTTCCTTCACATTAGTTTTCATTAATTCCCTTGATATTCTTGACCTTTTGTTCTTCCAGATGAATTTTATTATGATTTTTCTAGTCTATGAAATAATGTTTGGTAGTTTGATTGGTATGGCCTGAATAAGTCAATTAATTGAGGTAAAATTGTCATCTTTATTATGTTGCCTTAGCCTACCCATGAGGAACCAATAGTTCTCCAGTTGTTTAGATCTGACTTTATTTGAGTGAAAAGTGTTTTGTAATTGTGTTCGTATAATTCCTGGGTTTATCTTGGCAGGTAGACTCCCAACTATTTTAAATTGTCTACAATTATTTTAAGTGTAATTTCTCTTTCTATCTCTTGCTGTTGGGCTTTGTTGGTAATATATAGAGATGCTAATGATTTATGTTGGTTTAGTTTATATCCTGCAACTGTGCTAAGCTTGTTAATGATTTCAACTAGTTTTTTAGTTGATTCTCTAGGATTCTCTAAGTATACCATCCTAATAGCCATGAAGAGTGATTGATTTGCTTCCACATTGCCTATCCTAATTCCTTTAATTTCTTTTCTCTTTTTGCTAGAGCTAAAATTTCCAGTGCAATATTGAATAATAGTAGTGATAATGGGAATCCTTATTTCACCCCTGATCTTATTGGGAAGGCTTCCAGGTTATCCTCATTACAGACAATGCTTGCTGATGGTTTCAGAGAGATACTACTTATCATTTTAAAGGTAGCTCCATTTATTCCTATGGTCTCTAGTGTTTTTTCTAGGAATGGGTGCTTTATTTTGTCAAAAACTTTTTCTGCATCTCTTAAGATAATCATATGATTTCTGTTGGGTTTATTATTTATATGGTCACTTATGCTGATAGTTTTCCTAATATAGAACCAGCCCTGCATTCCAGGTATAAATCCCACCTGGTCATAGTGTATGATCCTAGTGATATATTGCTGTCATCTCCTTGCTAGTACTTTATTCAAAATATTTGCCTCAATATTCATTTGGGAAATTGGTCTTTAGTTTTCTTTCTCTGTCTTGGCTCTTCCTGGTGTAGGTATCAATACCATATTTGAGTCATAAAAGGAATTTGTCAGGACTCCTCTTTTGCCTGTTTTCCCAAATAGTTTATATAGTATTGGAATTAATTGTTTTTTAAATGTTGAATAGTATTCACTTGTGAGTCCGTGTCAGCCTGGAGATTTTTTTCTTAGGGAGTTCCTTGATGGCTTATTCAATTTCTTTTTCTAAAGTAGGGTTACACATTCTATTTCTTCTTCTGTTACTCTGGACAATTTATATTTTTGTAAGTATTCATCCATTTCACTTAGATCATCAGATTTGTTGACCTCCAGTTGGGCAAAATAGCTCCTAATTATTGCTTTAATTGTTCTTCATTGGTGGTGAATTCACCCTTTTCATTTTGATACTGGTTATTTGGTTTTTGCCTCTCTTCTTTTAAACCAAATGAACAAATGGTTTACTTTTTGTTGTCCCCCTCCCCCCCCACTCCACGATAAAACCAGCCCTTAGTCTGTTTTGTTAGTTCAATGATTTTCTTAACTTTCATTTTTTAAAATCTCCTTTGATTTTCAGGATTTTCAATTTGTTGTTTAGTTGGGGATTTAAAATTTGTTCTTTTTCTAGCTTTTTTAGTTGCATGCCCAATTGATTCATCTGCTCTTTCTCTATTTTATTGATGTAAGCATATAAAATTTCCCCTAAGTACTGCTTTGGCTGCATCCCACAAATTTTGGTCCATTGTCTCATTGTTGTCATTTTCTTTGAGGAAATTATTGATAGTTTCTATGACATGTTCTTTGACATACTTATTTTTTAGGATGAGATTATTTCATTTCCAACTAATTTTAACCTCTCTTTCCATTGCCCTTTCTTATATGTAATTGTTATTGCATCATGCTCTAAAAGTGATGCACTTAATATTTCTGTTTTCTGCATGTGATTGTGAGGTTTTTATGCCCTAATACATGGTATGTTTTTGTATAGGTGCCATATACTGCTAAGAAAATCATATATTTCTTTCTATGCCCATTCAGTTTTCTCCAGAGGTCTATCATATCTAACTTTTCTAAAATTCTAATCACTTCCTTAAATTTTGTCTTCTTTATTTTATGGTTAGATTTATCTAGTTCTGAGAGGGGAAAGTTGAGGTCTCCCACTAGTATAGTTTTAGTGTCAATTTTCTCCTATAACCCATTTAACTTCTCCTTTAGAAATATGGATGCTATACTATTTGATGCATATATGTTTAGTATTGATATTGCTTTATTTTCTATGGTACCTTTTAGCAATATGTACTTTTCTCCTTTGTCTCTTTTCATTAGATCTATTTTTACTTTTGCTTTGTCTGAGATCATAATTGCTAGCCCCACTTTTTTTTTTTACTGTAGCTGAAAAATAATATATTCTGTTCTGACCTTTTACCTTTACTCTCTGTTTATCTCTCTTTCGAATGTGTTTCTTGTAAACAACATATTTCAGGATTCTTGGTTTTAATCCACTCTGCTGTTTCCTTTCTATGGGTTAGTTCATCCCATTCATTATGATTACTAACTGTGTATTTCCCTCCATCCTGTTTTTTCCCCATTTATACTTTTCTTTGTCTCTCCTTTCACCTGGTCTTTACTCACTAGTATTTTGATTCTGACTATCCCCTCCCTCAATCTGCCATCCCTTCTATCACCTCCACCCACATTTTCTTGGCTCCCTCTCTTCCTACTTCCTTTTGGGTAAGATCGATCTCTATACCCAACTGAATGTGTATGTCATTTCCTCTTTGAGCCAAATATGTTGCAATAGGTTAAAGCAATGCTCCCTTCCTTCCCTTCTTTCCCTCCATTGTATTAGGTCTTTTGTACCTTTTAATGTGATATAATTTACTCCATACTTCTTCCTTTCTCTCTTCTCCCAATGCAACCTTCTTCTCACCCCTTAATTTTTTAATATCGTCCCATCAAAGTCAATTTATTCCCACAGCCTCTGTCTATGTATACTCCTTCTAACTACCCTAATAGATCTAACAGTTCTTCAGCGTTCCAAGTATCATCTTCCCCTGTAGGGATGGAAACACTTTACTTATATTGAATAATTTATGTTTTTGCTTTCCTGTTTCTTTTTATGACTTTCTTGAGTCTTATATTTTATTTTATTTTTTTAAAATCAAAGATAGTTTATTTTTTTCGATTTCTCAATTTTCAACGTCAACTGTACATTTGAATAAATATGGTTGAAGTGGTTACCTTTGCATATGGTGTCATCTCATCTCTTTTTTTCTTTAAATTTGATGTTGATTTTGCCTTTTGCTCTGTAAAGTCAATGATCAGACTGCATATACATAGTGTATTCTGAAATGATTTCCACAACAGTAGCTAGTTGTTCTTTAAACTACAATCAATTTATTTTTTTTCCTTGATTTATGGGCTTTGTTTTGTGATAGCTTCTTCCAGATCTCTTCTGAGAAATATAAAAAGTATTCAAAAATTTCCGAGCAGTCTAAAAGTTTTAATTCCTTTCTATTTTGCAGTTCCAAGCTATATTTTCTAAGATATCATTTTCCCCTATGTCTGTTTTCACACTGAAGTAACCAAAAATCACAGTACATGTTGGCTTGGTTTGAAGGATCCTCTGACGTTTTCATAGAACTCTTCAGTTTCATCAAACCTTGTAACAGATAGCAGTGTAGAAGCTACAGTTGTCATTGTGAGGATCTCATATGAAGAGCTGACTCTTCATAAGCACTGCAAGTCAAGAAGGGCAAATTTTCCTTGAAATGTTCTACTCTGATGTCATTGGTCTTTTTCAAAAACGAAGCCCAAACAACAGCAACAACAGCAACAACAACAACAACCAGGCATGGTACCTATCATATGGTAAACGCTTAACAATTGTTTATTAATTGGTCAATTAATGTTTGATTTTCCCTGGACTTCAACCCACTGTTATTTCAGAAATTTTTATGATGAGTAGAGTTATTTGTTTCTGTCTTCTTTTTCTTTATGCAGTTTTATTTATTGTTGATTTGCTATTTTTATTGTTTTGAGATTTTGGGGTTAAGGTAAATCATATTGAAACCAACTACTCCTCTATCTTGTTGATTGCATGATATCCCTATGAGTAAGGCCTTGAAAATAGACCATTTTAAAAATTATTTTATTATTGTTATTTTTATTATTATTTAATCAAAAGGAACATTTATACCTGGGAGATCCTGTTTTCTTGTGGCAAGCACACTACATTTGGGGTTAGATGACCTGAATTAAAAACCTTATCTATGACCTCTTAGCAGTGTGACCTTGGGTTAATCATTTACATTTTTCAGATCTTAGTTTCCTTCTCAATAAAATAAGGAAATTGGACTAGATGACTTCTAAGGTCTTTTCTTTGATTTACCTATTGTTTGCATAATACTGGGCATTATACTGATTTCAGAAATAAGGAATTGCTGTTGAATTCTGAATTTAGCTTCTCCTTTAACCCTGCTAAATCATGCTGCTTCTCTGAGTACAGAGTCAATCATTATTGGCAGGTGGAGAAATACCACGGTGTAGTGCATGCATTGTGTACTGAATTTGGGGTCAAGAAAACAGGTTCCAATTTTACCACTAATACTTATTACCTCTATTAACATGGTCACATCACTTAACAGCTCTAAGCCTCAAATTTCTTATTTGTAAAATGAGTTTTTAATGTTCCAGTAATGTTTTGAATGCCAATTATTAATCTATGATTATTAAACTATTTGAAGAAGTAAACTTGTTGATATTGATATTTTCATGACAAACAAAATCAGAAGACAAAAGGAAGTTGCAGTTAAATGGAAGGATGCAGAAGGGAATAAGCATAACTATAGTGTGTACTATCTGCCAGACACTATGCTAAATGATTTTAAAAATGCCATTTGATCCTCACAATATCCCTGTGAGGTAGGTGCTATTATCATCCATATTTTACAGGTTCAGAAATTGAGGCAGAAAGTAATTACATGACTTGCCCAGGGTTGCACATAAAGTAAATATATGAAGTCAGATTTGAACTTAATTTTTCCTGCCTTCATGCTCTGTACTTTATTCACTGTGTCACCAGCTGCCTCTAATAGTTCATAGGTTCTCTTTGGAAAGGCAAACATAAGATTTGGCAGAATTGATTTAACTGGATATCCAAATGCAATAAGAAGTTTCATTTCAAGTCATATTTTAAAATCGAATTTCCTATTAAATTCTGGTCTTTTCAACAGGAAAGTCCCCTGTTTCACTGCATGTACATTTTCCCCTCTGAGAGATGATGTTCAGGTTTACTGGGTAGTTAGTTGATTCTTGATTGTAATCTAAGCTCCTTTATCTTCAGGAATATCATATTCTAACCCCTCTGATATAATGTAGAACCTGCCAAACCTTGTGTAATCCTGACTGTGGCTTCTCAGTATTTGAATTGTTTCTTTTGGGCTACTTGCAGTATTTTCTCGTTGACCTCAGAATTCTGCAATTTGGTTCTAATATTTTTGGGAGTTTTCATTTTGGGATCTTTCTGGATGTGATCAGTGGATTCTTTCAATGTCTATTTCATTCCCTGGTTATAGGATATCAGGGCAGTTTTCCTTGATACTTTCTTAAAAGATGGTGTCCAGACTCTCTTTTTAATCATGACTTTCAGGTAGTTAGTCCAATAATTCTGAAGTTATCTTTCCTGTATCTGTTTTCCAGGTTAGTAGTTTTTCTAATGAGAGAGAGAGAGAGATAGAGAGAGAGAGACAGAGGGAGAGAGTGTGCGTTGAGAGAAAAATGTGTGTGTGTGTGTGTGTGTATGTATACATGTGTTGGGGTCAGGGAAAGTGGGAACTAAAGCCTCATAGGTCCCGAGGGCCCTGAAATGGGGTCTGACTGCATCATAATCTGAACTGTAGCTCTATCTTCAGTCAGGAAGACCTGAGTTCAGATCCTGACTCTGATACTTACAAGTTGAGTGACCCTGGGGTAAGTCCCTTAACCTCTCTCCACCATTTTGGTGCCAGGCTGGGTTAATTAAACTTGAGTCTGAGAAGGTTTCCCTGAGGCTCTCCTGTCTCCATTTTAGAGGAAACAAACTTGTTAGGACACACACCATCCAAGGGATGTCATTCATTATGGTATGCCATAATGGGATGGTATTTGATTCCAAAGAAAGAAGCAGGCTACACCAGCATGGATTATATAAATTGATGAGCCTTTCTGGAGCTAATTGTGTTGTGTAAGGGAGTTTGCTCATGAGATCAGCCCTATGGTGGCAACAAGACAGAGTGTTGGATGCCCACACCACCATTGGGCCAAGCCAGGTGTCATGCAGAATGAGAACAAAGAAGGTGAAAAGCCAGGGATGACCTCTGGTCAAGTACAAGTTTTCCTATGGGATACTTGAAGCTTCTCTTGCTGTTTACATTACAGGTAGTTTACATTCTCTGTGGGGTGATAGGTCCTGCTCCCAGACCCTTGCACTCACCATACATAAAGCTACTTGGGGAGTTCCTAACTCAGGTAGGACAATTAGAGTTTTTCCTCAGGGTAGGTGGTGAATTTAGAAGGGACTGAGCACTTGCAGAACTTCCATGTACCAAGAAGGAGCTCTTTTCTTATCCTTCCCTGGCCTCAAGGCAACCTCCTGGACAGCGGCTTGGCAACAGCCTTCTGGGATCTCTGAATCCCTCCATCTAGGTGGTTCAGCGGTTAGAGCACTGGGCCTGGAGTTATTCTCTATATACTTTTATTCTTTATATACTTTTCTGTATTTTCTGTGTCATTAGAACATAAGCTTCTAGTGGTTTGGAACTATGTCCTTAATAGTATTTGCATCTCCAGAACCTAGCACAGTGCCTGTTATGCAGGAGGTACTTAAGAAATGCTTGTTGATTGCTTAATTAGGCCACGTGTCCTTCTCTGTGGCCAGCAAGTGGCAGGAGCTTCATCTATAGCTATTGAATGAATAAATTAATTAGTTGAAGCTCTAAGCTAGAGTAAATATTAGTGATTATAATTACATCTCTTACAGATGTCTCTCATTTATAATTTTCATCACTTATCACATTATTTTAATGATCATATCTAATTCATGTATTCCTTTATATTTTAATTTCAAACATAGAGTGAGGCATAGATCTATCAAATTCCTACCAAACTGCTATGCTACCTGTTCTTTTTTTTTAATCAACTACAGGCAGTTCTCATTTTGGATAAGTGGACCATTGGGCAAACCTCTAAGTAGAACGATTTTGAAGTAATGTGAATTTGCCCATGGACCTGGTTACAAGGGAGGGAGGGAGGCAGGAAGGCAGGAAGAGAGTCATGTGCCTGTGAATGGAAGGGGTCCAGAGACAGTTCAGGTACATAGGGCAGCCAGGGACAGAGAAGCGAGAGGAGGATGATTATCAGGTGGGTGTTGGGGCCAGCCATGTGATGGCCTGGCCAGAATCGAGAGGAAGAACAGGCAGGGGACAGATACTTGGGGGCCGGACACGGGCATAGACAGGAGAAAGAGTCAGCACATGGACTGAAGAAAGACATATGGTACCCAAGTATGAATGGACAGAAGGTAGATGGACGGATGCCAGACACACAGATAAATGGACAGAGCAGCCAAAAGTCTCTTCTCTCAGTGCTGGAGGTCTCAAGCTACGGCCTGATGCTGAAGCTTCAGTGGTGGAAGGAATCACTCTGCACATCCAAAACCCCTTTCTTACCTCCTCCTAAGCTCCCCATTAATACCCCTTAGATTGTTGATGTCATTTAAAATTTTTCATTGATGTTTCCTGTTTCTTACCTCATGGTATCCCATGTACCGCCCCCTTTCGCTCTCCTCCTCTTTGAGATCCATGCCATGTGACAAATGGTATTTTTTTGTTTTAGGAGGGAAAAACAGTCAACACGACTGTATAGTACACAGAAGAAAAGATATTTATGGCAGGAGACACTCTTTCTGGGGACATTCCAGTTACTACAGGCTTACTCTCTGAGGAAGCACATCTAACCTTAGAACACTCAGTGGACAAGACATTTGGGGCTGAAGACACACTCTCTGAGAACATTCTACTTACTACAGGCTTACTCTTTGTGTAAACACATCTACTCTCAGGACACTCAGAGGAAAAGATACTTGTGGCAGGAAATACTCTTTCTGGGAACATTCCAGTTACTGCAGGCTTGCTCTCGGTGGAAGCACATCTAGCCTCAGGACACTCAATGGATAAGATACTTATGGGTGGAGACACAAGCTCTGAGAACACTCAGAGGAAAAGATACTTGTGGCAGGAGAGACTTTCTCTGGGAACATTCCAGTTACTACAGGCTTACTCTCTGAGGAGGCACATCTAACCTTAGAATACTCAGCAGACAAGACATTTTGGGCTGAAGACACACTCTCTGAGAACATTCTACTTACTACAGGCTTACTCTTTGTGGAAACACGTCTACTCTCAGGACACTCAGAGGAAAAGATACTTGTGGCAGGAGACACTTTCTCTGGGAACATTCCAGTTACTACAGGCTTGCTCTCTGTGGAAGCACATCTAGCCTCAGAACACTCAGCAGACAAAACATTCAGGACTGATGATAAACACTCTGATAACATTCTGCTTACTACAGGCTTGCTCCCTGATGAAAAGACCAGAGCTGAAGAGAAATTATTATGTTCAAATATAAGACTCAAAAGAAGCAGCAAAAGGTAAATATGAAAAAAATCACAAGCGAGTCAATAAGGTTCACTTGTGTACTTTTCTATAAGGGAAGATGATATGCGTGTCTTCTAAGAATTTTCTCATTATTCAAGTAGGTAGAAAGATTCTTCCTAGAAAGAGGGTATGGGAGTGAGCCAATTAGGTGGGGATGATGTAAAACAAATGGAGAGGGGAGAAATATGGATGCCCTGGGAGAAGGTAGAAGAGAGAGAAAGAATGGGGGAAATGATCTCACATAAAATAGGCATGCAAGGGAGAGCTTTTACTCTGTAGCAAAAAATGCCAGGGGGTGGGGTCTGGTGGGCAGCCAAAGCTTGGCCCTCACTCCCATCTAAATTAGTTCAGAAAAGGAAAATATATATTTACTCAGTTGGTCATAAAAATCTATCTTACTGTACAGGTAAGTAGGAGAAGGGGGGAAGAGAAAGAAAAAGTCATGACAAAAGGGTGGACAGATAAAGAAGGCAGTGTCCATATGCAAAACAGATATTAGAGGAAGGACAGAATAAAAAGAGAGAGAGAAGGAGAAGCAAAAGAAAATAGGATGGAGGGAAATGCATAGTTATTAATCGTAGCTGTGTGAATGGGATGAACTCACTCATAAAATGGAAGCAGGTAGCAAAATGGATTAGAAAGAAGAGAATCTTAGAAAACTTAGATGTGAAAATCATCTGGAGACAACTGAATGGGAATAGAAAGGAGTGCAGACAGATGTTGCTTTCTGTAAATTCACATTATGCAAATTGGACTTTATGTAAGGAATTCTATAAGAAATCTGCATTCGCAGAAAACCACCCATGTCATCTTTACCATAGAGTAATGGGATCTCTTTCTGCTCCTGTCCCTCGGCTTGGCGCTCTGTCACCTCCTACCCCCAACCTCCCAAAAAGCCTTTAAAAAGTCCTCCAAATGAAAGCAGAAGAACACCTGCAGAGAGCCAGCCATCACCACTGCTGGATCAGGGCTTGGCTTGAGACCTCCAGTGCTGAGAGAGGAGACCTTGGTTTCAGTCTGCTCACCCACCCAAGAGTTTGGTTCCTGCTTTTTGGTATTTTGTCCCTCCGTGTTGGGGTGCCAAGTGTCTGGCCTCTCCTGAATGTTTCCCTGTCCTGCTGCCAAGTGTCTGCCTGCCAGCATGTTCTTCCTTTCAGTTCCAGCCAGGCCCTCAAGTGGCTGGCCCCACCAGCCATGTGTTCCTCCTCCTGCACTTGCTTCTCTGTGCCCAGCACCTCCCTGTCCATGTCCTTGAACCACATGCCAGCCCCTCCTCCGTAAGAGCACAGCTCCTTCCTGCCTCCCCCCTATCCTTTTCCACATTGATGGGCAAATTCATATTAGGTAAAGGGTCTGCAGAATGATCCACTTATTAACTTAGTATTATATTTTCCCCAATTACATGTAAAAACAGTTTTAACATTTGTTTTTAAATTTTTGAGTTCTGTATATTTTAGAAATGAGGACTTTATCAGAAACACTGGCTGCAAAAATTGTTTCCCAGCTTTCTGCTTTCTTTTTAATCTTGCTTGCATGGGTTTTGTTTCTGCAAAACCTTTTTAATTTGAGATAAACAAAATTATCCATTTTCACTTACTAATGCATGCTCTCTGTCTCTCTCTCTCGCCCTCCCTCCCTCCCTCTCTCTCT